>NC_059413.1:0-5000 GCF_905220565.1 Melitaea cinxia
CCTAACCTAACCTAACCTAACCTAACCTAACCTAACCTAACCTAACCTAACCTAACCTAACCTAACCTAACCTAACCTAACCTAACCTAACCTAACCTAACCTAACCTAACCTAACCTAACCTAACCTAACCTAACCTAACCTAACCTAACCTAACCTAACCTAACCTAACCTAACCTAACCTAACCTAACCTAACCTAACCTAACCTAACCTAACCTAACCTAACCTAACCTAACCTAACCTAACCTAACCTAACCTAACCTAACCTAACCTAACCTAACCTAACCTAACCTAACCTAACCTAACCTAACCTAACCTAACCTAACCTAACCTAACCTAACCTAACCTAACCTAACCTAACCTAACCTAACCTAACCTAACCTAACCTAACCTAACCTAACCTAACCTAACCTAACCTAACCTAACCTAACCTAACCTAACCTAACCTAACCTAACCTAACCTAACCTAACCTAACCTAACCTAACCTAACCTAACCTAACCTAACCTAACCTAACCTAACCTAACCTAACCTAACCTAACCTAACCTAACCTAACCTAACCTAACCTAACCTAACCTAACCTAACCTAACAACCTAACCTAACCTAACCTAACCTAACCAACCTAACCTAACCTAACCTAACCTAACCTAACCTAACCTAACCTAACCTAACCTAACCTAACCTAACCTAACCTAACCTAACCTAACCTAACCTAACCTAACCTAACCTAACCTAACCTAACCTAACCTAACCTAACCTAACCTAACCTAACCTAACCTAACCTAACCTAACCTAACCTAACCTAACCTAACCTAACCTAACCTAACCTAACCTAACCTAACCTAACCTAACCTAACCTAACCTAACCTAACCTAACCTAACCTAACCTAACCTAACCTAACCTAACCTAACCTAACCTAACCTAACCTAACCTAACCTAACCTAACCTAACCTAACCTAACCTAACCTAACCTAACCTAACCTAACCTAACCTAACCTAACCTAACCTAACCTAACCTAACCTAACCTAACCTAACCTAACCTAACCTAACCTAACCTAACCTAACCTAACCTAACCTAACCTAACCTAACCTAACCTAACCTAACCTAACCTAACCTAACCTAACCTAACCTAACCTAACCTAACCTAACCTAACCTAACCTAACCTAACCTAACCTAACCTAACCTAACCTAACCTAACCTAACCTAACCTAACCTAACCTAACCTAACCTAACCTAACCTAACCTAACCTAACCTAACCTAACCTAACCTAACCTAACCTAACCTAACCTAACCTAACCTAACCTAACCTAACCTAACCTAACCTAACCTAACCTAACCTAACCTAACCTAACCTAACCTAACCTAACCTAACCTAACCTAACCTAACCTAACCTAACCTAACCTAACCTAACCTAACCTAACCTAACCTAACCTAACCTAACCTAACCTAACCTAACCTAACCTAACCTAACCTAACCTAACCTAACCTAACCTAACCTAACCTAACCTAACCTAACCTAACCTAACCTAACCTAACCTAACCTAACCTAACCTAACCTAACCTAACCTAACCTAACCTAACCTAACCTAACCTAACCTAACCTAACCTAACCTAACCTAACCTAACCTAACCTAACCTAACCTAACCTAACCTAACCTAACCTAACCTAACCTAACCTAACCTAACCTAACCTAACCTAACCTAACCTAACCTAACCTAACCTAACCTAACCTAACCTAACCTAACCTAACCTAACCTAACCTAACCTAACCTAACCTAACCTAACCTAACCTAACCTAACCTAACCTAACCTAACCTAACCTAACCTAACCTAACCTAACCTAACCTAACCTAACCTAACCTAACCTAACCTAACCTAACCTAACCTAACCTAACCTAACCTAACCTAACCTAACCTAACCTAACCTAACCTAACCTAACCTAACCTAACCTAACCTAACCTAACCTAACCTAACCTAACCTAACCTAACCTAACCTAACCTAACCTAACCTAACCTAACCTAACCTAACCTAACCTAACCTAACCTAACCTAACCTAACCTAACCTAACCTAACCTAACCTAACCTAACCTAACCTAACCTAACCTAACCTAACCTAACCTAACCTAACCTAACCTAACCTAACCTAACCTAACCTAACCTAACCTAACCTAACCTAACCTAACCTAACCTAACCTAACCTAACCTAACCTAACCTAACCTAACCTAACCTAACCTAACCTAACCTAACCTAACCTAACCTAACCTAACCTAACCTAACCTAACCTAACCTAACCTAACCTAACCTAACCTAACCTAACCTAACCTAACCTAACCTAACCTAACCTAACCTAACCTAACCTAACCTAACCTAACCTAACCTAACCTAACCTAACCTAACCTAACCTAACCTAACCTAACCTAACCTAACCTAACCTAACCTAACCTAACCTAACCTAACCTAACCTAACCTAACCTAACCTAACCTAACCTAACCTAACCTAACCTAACCTAACCTAACCTAACCTAACCTAACCTAACCTAACCTAACCTAACCTAACCTAACCTAACCTAACCTAACCTAACCTAACCTAACCTAACCTAACCTAACCTAACCTAACCTAACCTAACCTAACCTAACCTAACCTAACCTAACCTAACCTAACCTAACCTAACCTAACCTAACCTAACCTAACCTAACCTAACCTAACCTAACCTAACCTAACCTAACCTAACCTAACCTAACCTAACCTAACCTAACCTAACCTAACCTAACCTAACCTAACCTAACCTAACCTAACCTAACCTAACCTAACCTAACCTAACCTAACCTAACCTAACCTAACCTAACCTAACCTAACCTAACCTAACCTAACCTAACCTAACCTAACCTAACCTAACCTAACCTAACCTAACCTAACCTAACCTAACCTAACCTAACCTAACCTAACCTAACCTAACCTAACCTAACCTAACCTAACCTAACCTAACCTAACCTAACCTAACCTAACCTAACCTAACCTAACCTAACCTAACCTAACCTAACCTAACCTAACCTAACCTAACCTAACCTAACCTAACCTAACCTAACCTAACCTAACCTAACCTAACCTAACCTAACCTAACCTAACCTAACCTAACCTAACCTAACCTAACCTAACCTAACCTAACCTAACCTAACCTAACCTAACCTAACCTAACCTAACCTAACCTAACCTAACCTAACCTAACCTAACCTAACCTAACCTAACCTAACCTAACCTAACCTAACCTAACCTAACCTAACCTAACCTAACCTAACCTAACCTAACCTAACCTAACCTAACCTAACCTAACCTAACCTAACCTAACCTAACCTAACCTAACCTAACCTAACCTAACCTAACCTAACCTAACCTAACCTAACCTAACCTAACCTAACCTAACCTAACCTAACCTAACCTAACCTAACCTAACCTAACCTAACCTAACCTAACCTAACCTAACCTAACCTAACCTAACCTAACCTAACCTAACCTAACCTAACCTAACCTAACCTAACCTAACCTAACCTAACCTAACCTAACCTAACCTAACCTAACCTAACCTAACCTAACCTAACCTAACCTAACCTAACCTAACCTAACCTAACCTAACCTAACCTAACCTAACCTAACCTAACCTAACCTAACCTAACCTAACCTAACCTAACCTAACCTAACCTAACCTAACCTAACCTAACCTAACCTAACCTAACCTAACCTAACCTAACCTAACCTAACCTAACCTAACCTAACCTAACCTAACCTAACCTAACCTAACCTAACCTAACCTAACCTAACCTAACCTAACCTAACCTAACCTAACCTAACCTAACCTAACCTAACCTAACCTAACCTAACCTAACCTAACCTAACCTAACCTAACCTAACCTAACCTAACCTAACCTAACCTAACCTAACCTAACCTAACCTAACCTAACCTAACCTAACCTAACCTAACCTAACCTAACCTAACCTAACCTAACCTAACCTAACCTAACCTAACCTAACCTAACCTAACCTAACCTAACCTAACCTAACCTAACCTAACCTAACCTAACCTAACCTAACCTAACCTAACCTAACCTAACCTAACCTAACCTAACCTAACCTAACCTAACCTAACCTAACCTAACCTAACCTAACCTAACCTAACCTAACCTAACCTAACCTAACCTAACCTAACCTAACCTAACCTAACCTAACCTAACCTAACCTAACCTAACCTAACCTAACCTAACCTAACCTAACCTAACCTAACCTAACCTAACCTAACCTAACCTAACCTAACCTAACCTAACCTAACCTAACCTAACCTAACCTAACCTAACCTAACCTAACCTAACCTAACCTAACCTAACCTAACCTAACCTAACCTAACCTAACCTAACCTAACCTAACCTAACCTAACCTAACCTAACCTAACCTAACCTAACCTAACCTAACCTAACCTAACCTAACCTAACCTAACCTAACCTAACCTAACCTAACCTAACCTAACCTAACCTAACCTAACCTAACCTAACCTAACCTAACCTAACCTAACCTAACCTAACCTAACCTAACCTAACCTAACCTAACCTAACCTAACCTAACCTAACCTAACCTAACCTAACCTAACCTAACCTAACCTAACCTAACCTAACCTAACCTAACCTAACCTAACCTAACCTAACCTAACCTAACCTAACCTAACCTAACCTAACCTAACCTAACCTAACCTAACCTAACCTAACCTAACCTAACCTAACCTAACCTAACCTAACCTAACCTAACCTAACCTAACCTAACCTAACCTAACCTAACCTAACCTAACCTAACCTAACCTAACCTAACCTAACCTAACCTAACCTAACCTAACCTAACCTAACCTAACCTAACCTAACCTAACCTAACCTAACCTAACCTAACCTAACCTAACCTAACCTAACCTAACCTAACCTAACCTAACCTAACCTAACCTAACCTAACCT
>NC_059413.1:10000-22500 GCF_905220565.1 Melitaea cinxia
GGGGAGCTACAGCAACGTGCAGCACATCGAACGACGCGTCTCGGCGAGCCCTTTAAAACGACGCATCATACGTGTAAATCCGGTTAGTGGTTCCGAAGATATCGGGTTTACAAAAATTAATCAAAATTCAAAATTAAATATCAAAAAAAGTAAAGCGACGACCCCCACTTATTTTCTGTTTATTTCGTAGTATTTATATAGTTTTATCTTAGTTCTAAATTTCAAAATTTTTGGCTCAAAACTTTCGGAGATATAAATTTTTGAAAATTAGGGGTGCGCATGTGGGGGTGCTTCCCGTGGCCCGATCTCTTCGGAAACCTATTGTAAAAATTGTATATAGTTAATTTAGTTAGTTTAATTTTTTGTAGTTTTTTAAATTCATTTTTTGTGCTATTTTTCTGTATTTTACGATTAATAATAAGGTTTTTTCAACCCCAAAAATCGGGGGTTGATCCTAAAAATTTTCTGTATATATAATTAAACAGCTCTAGCCGAGACGAATCGAACGAGCCCAAGAACGGGTGGTTTAGAGTGACCAGGGCCGATTTTAGTAATTTAGGATCTCGTGGCGGCCATCTTGGCGGCCATTTGTAAAAACTTAAACAAGCCATATCTCGGCCATTTCTCATCGTAGAGAGCTGGGGCTTCTTTTATATATCTTATAGTGTTGAGGACTGTGCCTTTAAGCACAAGACGACTCTACGTAGAGTTGACCCCCCGATCCTATTTTTTGGACCGGGAGAGGGTAGAGAAGACTAGGCCCATTACGGGGAACCCACGCACGCTTTTCTGCGATCAGCGGTTCCCGAGTTATAAATTTTTGAAAAATAGTCTAGATTTAGACAAACTTAGCGGACGCCATCTTGGAAAAGTTTAAAGCGCAATATCTCGGCAACCGCTGGTCGTAGCGAGACGCGGTTTTCAATACCGACTTTCCCTCACTGAGGGCTATTAATCAAGCTATATTTGACGACTCTACGTAGAGTCACTGACCAAAAAGTAGAGTTTACTCACTTTTTGCTAGTTTTTAAGTTAGATTTAAGTTGTATATGTACCGGGGCATATTTGCCTGTCTATCTGATCGGGGAACGGTCGTTTACAGCCGCTCTTTTAGAAAATTTTTAAGTTTTTTTTCAAAATATATTTTACATATTATTTTATATATTAATACTATCTGACTTTATTTAAATCCAAAAAATTTTTATTCTCTGACGCACCCTCACGATGTTCGGTATACGCACACCCACCAAAGACAGGATCGGAGGGGCCCGGGCCGCAGGAGCAAAGAGAAAATCGACGGACGAGGTACAGACGAGGCCTCCATGGCGGACGAGCCCCCCGAAAGTACCCTCCCCCATTTCAAGCAAGGACAAGGCTCTAGCGGTGGGGAGTCCAGGGTCGCCACAAACGGCCGAGACCTGTAGTCCTCACCGTATGTCCCGCCAGTCCGTTGAGGAAACGCGGAAAACTACAAGACTCGAAGCCGCTGACGAGTTGGTCCACCGCTGCTCAATAGCGACCACGAGCTCAAAAAACCTAAAGCGCGAGTATAAGAAAATGATCGGCGAAGCCATAGACGGGCTGTACGAGATGCTCGAGGCGAGTGAGGCGGAGCTCGAGGCCATGAGGAGGGTGACGAAGGAGAAGTCGCTGAGCCCTAGCGGAGAGCACTCACCGCGCGGGCCTTTGCTGACGACCTCGGTTGTTGGCACTGAGCCTGTGGTGGTCCTCGACTCCCTCCTGACTGAAAAATTAGACGAGCAAACCCGCCTCCTCGTCGAAAATGGACAGCGTCTTAAAGACCTGCAAGACAGGCTCGCGAGACAGGAAGGAGCGGCGGTCGATCGGGGGACATATGCGAGTGTTGTGGCGGCTGGATCTCCGCTGAGGAGACCGGTCGCTTCGCACTCGCTTGTGGTATCGTCGACCGATGACCAAATGACGGGTGAGGAGGTCCTCACCCAGCTGCGTGAGACGATGGAGGCCAAAGAAGGGTGGATCAAGGTGGAGAAAGTGCGCAAGGCCAAGGACCGAAAGGTAGTAATGGCCTTTAGCAGCAAGGAAGAAAGAATGAAAGCGCGAATGAGAGTGGAAGAGAAAGGTAAGGGTCTTCTGGTCGAGGAGGTAAGTAACAGGGACCCGCTTCTGGTTCTGAGGGGCGTCTCGTCAGTTAACACTGACGAGGACGTATTGAAGGCCCTGAGGAACCAGAATCTGGAACTGTTTGACGGCCTCGACCAGGAGACCAGTAGGGTTAGGGTTCGCTACAGGCGACGGGCTCGGAATCCGCACGCGGCCCACGTGGTTCTGGAGACCTCGCCCGCCCTCTGGGATAGGATTACCCGTAAAGGGTATGTCCATATCGACCTCCAGAGGGTGAGGGCTGAGGACCAGTCCCCGTTGGTGCAGTGCTCCCGATGCCTGGGCTACGGCCATAGCAGAAAATTCTGTGTGGAGTCGGTCGACGTGTGCAGCCACTGCGGCGGCCCGCACCTGAAGACGGAGTGCACGGACTGGGCGCAGGCCGTCCCGCCCTCCTGCAGGAACTGCCGAAGGGCGAAGCTGGATAAGCTGGACCATAACGCCTTCAGCAGTGACTGCCCAGTTAGGAGTAAGTGGGACGAGCTAGCGCGGTCAACAGTCGCGTACTCCTGAAGGTGCGATGGTCGGCGCGGTGGCGTGCTAGCAAGAAGTCTCCATCCCCTGGCGATACATGCGCGAGACACTTTGCGGGGGTCTTGGCTTCGGAAGAAACTTGTATGTTTGTTGCAAGACAAGACTCCAGCGGAGCAAGAGGGGAGAGCGCGACCGCCGACTCCTGCAGAGGACCTCTGCATTTTGGGACATAGGGCAGCTGTGGGCTACAAAGGGTCTTAGGCGGATCGATTGTATCCTTACATTCCTTGACGAGGCGGCAAGTAAGCGAACGGTCTTCAATCAGAGAGGCAGGCAAATATGTTATTTTTATATCATATGTATATAAAATAATAGCATAGGATAAGTATAGGATAAGGATAGGTTAAGGATATAAAATTAAGATCGAATGTTAAATAGTAAATATAAGAGAGAATTGGAAGAAAAATTAAGTTGTAAGGAACATGTTAAGTTAAAAAACGTCTAAATTGTTAGCAAGTAAATATAGAATAATGAACCTATTAATGTAAGAAAATAAGAATAAAACCATGTCAACAATACAGTAAACCTAGTGTTAGTAATTAAGAATTAAACCATGTCAAAGTAGATTAAGACCCTTTCATAGTAGTTACTACGACACAAAAGTTGTATTAAAATATAATGGAAAATTGTCATAATGATAATAAATATCATTATTAATAATTAGCAATAAGTATTAGAAATAAGGAAAAAACAAAACCTGTAAAACAAAAAGCCATAATCCCAAGTGTGCAAATTTATTTACCCCCTTATATATACACATAAGCTAAGTTAAGGTAGCCAAGTAGACAAGTAGGACGTAAATAGAGGGAACCCACCCTGTGCGAGAAAGGTGATGGATGTAAGAAAGATCAAGTATGAGGCATGAAAGTACGAGAGGCATAAAAGCGAGAACTGGTATGAAAGAGTAGATAGCAAACAAAGTCTCCGACCCCTATATCGGAGGGTAAGAATAAAAAAAAAAAAAAAAAAAAAAAAAAAAAACCTAACCTAACCTAACCTAACCTAACCTAACCTAACCTAACCTAACCTAACCTAACCTAACCTAACCTAACTAACCTAACCTAACCTAACCTAACCTAACCTAACCTAACCTAACCTAACCTAACCTAACCTAACCTAACCTAACCTAACCTAACCTAACCTAACCTAACCTAACCTAACCTAACCTAACTAACCTAACCTAACCTAACCTAACCTAACCTAACCTAACCTAACCTAACCTAACCTAACCTAACCTAACCTAACCTAACCTAACCTAACCTAACCTAACCTAACCTAACCTAACCTAACCTAACCTAACCTAACCTAACCTAACCTAACCTAACCTAACCTAACCTAACCTAACCTAACCTAACCTAACCTAACCTAACCTAACCTAACCTAACCTAACCTAACCTAACCTAACCTAACCTAACCTAACCTAACCTAACCTAACCTAACCTAACCTAACCTAACCTAACCTAACCTACCTAACCTAACCTAACCTAACCTAACCTAACCTAACCTAACCTAACCTAACCTAACCTAACCTAACCTAACCTAACCTAACCTAACCTAACCTAACCTAACCTAACCTAACCTAACCTAACCTAACCTAACCTAACCTAACCTAACCTAACCTAACCTAACCTAACCTAACCTAACCTAACCTAACCTAACCTAACCTAACCTAACCTAACCTAACCTAACCTAACCTAACCTAACCTAACCTAACCTAACCTAACCTAACCTAACCTAACCTAACTAACCTAACCTAACCTAACCTAACCTAACCTAACCTAACCTAACCTAACCTAACCTAACCTAACCTAACAAACCTAACCTAACCTAACCTAACCTAACCTAACCTAACCTAACCTAACCTAACCTAACCTAACCTAACCTAACCTAACCTAACCTAACCTAACCTAACCTAACCTAACCTAACCTAACCTAACCTAACCTAACCTAACCTAACCTAACCTAACCTAACCTAACCTAACCTAACCTAACCTAACCTAACCTAAACCTAACCTAACCTAACCTAACCTAACCTAACCTAACCTAACCTAACCTAACCTAACCTAAACCTAACCTAACCTAACCTAACCTAACCTAACCTAACCTAACCTAACCTAACCTAACCTAACCTAACCTAACTAACCTAACCTAACCTAACCTAACCTAACCTAACCTAACCTAACCTAACCTAACCTAACCTAACCTAACCTAACCTAACCTAACCAGTCTGCAGCGAACGCTCGCCCCGTGAGCATCGTTTCCGCGTCGCTCCGATCAAAAAATTCCCAATAACCGCGAAACTGTGCTCTAAAAATCTGTGTAATACATCAAAAGTTGCGCGCTGCCGCCAGCTATCCGCTGGTGGTTTTAGAACTCAAATAAGTGAAAAACTCAATTTTTTACAGCTATTTTTGTGTTTTCTCTAATATAAAACAGTCAAAATTTACATAGTGTTCCATTAAAAAATTCATTACTCAGTCAGTTATCAATATTTTTTTTAAAGTATTAGTATCAGTGCATTCAGGACATCCTCCCCTTCAAATTGATGTGTAACACGTTATAATTCAGCTAAATTTAATACAGGAAAAAAGTGTTACAAACTTAAGTGCGCGACGAAACGCCCTTTTTATAAGTCTTAAGTGCGTACGCCGACGAATCTAAAGCGACGACCCTAATTTTTTTTTCCACCAATAAGTGCTCCAAAGTGACTTCTAACTGTGTGCAAATTTTAAAATTTTTTCTCGAACTGTAAGTATTTTTTTTCGACCAAAAACCATAACGTGGTAAAGGTAGCCGTTGCCGCTATCTCCGAGGGTGTTGGTGCCACGGCTACCTACCATACACCGAAAGACTCTCAGTGACCCCCTAAATCACCCTAATCAAAAATATTGAGGAAATTCGGAACAATTCAGCTATAATTGTGATTACAAACTTAGTGTCAAGCTACAAAACTGTATTATGTACCTTACCAGTGAGCTAGATTAAAATTATCAGTGAGGACCTATATATTTTATCATATTCAGTGTTAAAGTGTATCAATAAGAATAAAACTAAGCAAAATTCAGATTTTTCCATTTATAAATTTAGAAGATATTCACTTCCACTCAGAAGTTACTACCGCAGCACTAAGTTTGTGAGCAGAAAAACGCCACGCCCTAACTTTAGATCCTTTATTACTCCATAGTCCTTCACCCTACTTACACCCCCTTCAGTAGCAAACCTTTTTGGACCTCCCTTCTCCTTTTCCGCTACTTTTTATCCCGCAATTCCCACAGGAAAAAAGCTCAATATTTACGTTTACGTAAATATTGAGTAAAACTATAGAAACCTTAAAAATTCCATTACTCCTGATCCTCCCAACCGATTTTCACGCGGTTTTCACCTTATCCACTCCTTTTACATCCTTCATCCCACCCAATTGAAATCTCACCCCCACCCCTCCCCCCCCCCCCCAAATTTTCCACTTTCTCCAGATTTTCCTTCTTCATCAACTTCCTTACGTTACACTTACCCCCTTAGTTTTCGTGGAAACCCAACGACTTAGACACAATAGACCTTTCAAAATTCTGTTTAAACACATAACTAATTTGTTTTCTTTCATAATAGGTTTAAAAATTCTTATAAAATTACAAGTCACTCATTCACCTAAATTTTAATAAAAACCGTTTTAATTCTTTAATTCTTTTAATATAAATCCGATAAATTCCCGGTTTTCACGAATACTACTTATTTTACCCCTACTACCCCATCCAACCAAAAACCACCCCCCCCCCCCCCCCCCCCCCCCCCAAAAACCTTCGATTTTCCCGGATTTTCTTGCGCCAACGGCTTCTCCGTTGGCTTTTTACCCCCATCTCAAATTTTCATCCTCCTGCCTCACAAGGGGACTATAATATTCCTGTTTCAATATATATTATTTAAACTCATAACTTCTTTATATAGATAATCGGATATTCGTGTTCTAAAAATAGAATTCTTTAATATTTTATTAAGGAAATATTAAAGAATTCTATTAATTGCTATAACTCAGCCATTTCTCAACCGATTTGGCTGCGGTTTCCACCTTTGACACCTACTTCACCCCCTTTACACAACCCACCCCCCCCCCCCCCCCCCCCCCCCCCCCCCCCCCCCAAATTTTATTTTTTTTTAAATTCTTTATCTATCTTTTAGTTTCACCATTTCTACAAAACCCACCCCCTACCACCCCCCCCCCACACCCCCACCACTAAAATTTTTTTATTATATTTTCTCCTTTTCTCTACAGTAACCGCACACACCTAGCACCCCCCCTTCTTCACAACCCCCCCCCCCCCCCAAAATTTTTTTTTTATTGTTCCGATTTCTTATACCTTACATTTGACTTAGTTTTACCTCACCCTGACACCATCCCCCTTCCCCCGTCATGGCTGCCCCCGCGGGGAAAAAAGATAAAACGAGCAAGAAGCTTCCATACCTGGGCTCCGACGTTCGAAGTGAGGCCAGCTTCCGCACAATTATCGAACAGCTTACTGAGACAATATGTCACGCTGTCCGTGAGGGAAAAAGCGTGACTTCGGTCAATAAGGACCTCATACAGTGCGCCGCCCAGGAGATTCGCGTGGCTTGCGAGACCTACCTCGAAATAAACATAGCAGAGCAAGAAAAATACGACCCAACATTCAACTCGCCCATGTGCTACAAAAATGTAGTCACCGATCTGACCCAATTAGTAAAAGACGAGGTCTCCAAGCTGCGCGAAGAGATCAAGGCCGAACACTCTGCGACTTCCAAAAATATTATTTCGACTTATGCATCTATCGCCGGACGCCAAGCCCAGCCCAGGGACCTGCCTGGCCCTACCGCTCGACCTTCCCCGGCGGTCAAAGCCGCCTCTACCACACCGCCGAACACGAAACCAGCAATCGTCGTCGCCTCTAAAACTCCGGCCTCCTCCCGAGAGGAAACATTCAGAAACCTGAAATCTACAATATCCTTTCGCGAAACTAATTACGCTCCGGCCAAGGTAGCCCCACTATCTAAAAATAAACTTCGCATCGAGTTCGACACGGAGCGCGACCGCGACGATGCCCTGCAACGTATTAAAGCGGCTAACGACGCCAAAGTCTCCGCTGAGGTGGCTAGCCGCCTCAAGCCTATGATTATTCTGAAGGGTGTGTCCTGCGACGTCGCCGTTGAGGAGCTTACGGACATTATTATGCGACAAAACCCCGAGCTTAGTGAATTCGACTCCTCATATATTAAACTCTACAACGCCGTTTTCATAACACACCCTACAGCCTTCCGCACCTTACTGTCCCTCGATCGTGTGCGCGTTGATTATCAGCGCGTACACATCGAAGAATTCAGTCCCTTCTTACAGTGCCACAAGTGCCTGCAGTTCGGGCACACTGCCACCCACTGCAAGTCCTCTTCCACGCGGTGCGCGCACTGCGCGGAAGATGGACATATTCAATAAAGAATGCCGACACAACACCTCCGTCTCTGTCGACGGCTCAACTGTCGCAGAGACCGGCACCTACAAATGCTTCAACTGTGTGTCTCATAATATGAAGTTTAATAACAAACACCCTACAGAACACAAAGCCACCTCTACCACTTGCCCTATTGTGCGTTCCATGCGTAACAAGACAAGGCAAAACATAGACTACGGAACTGCTCCGACACCCTCACCGAACAGTGCGGCACGGGCAGCTCCGTAAGTTCTAAATTGTTCGTCTTGTCTTGCTTCTCATTCGTACACTTTACACACCACACTCTCTTCCCACGAACTGCAGGTACCTGTTCACACTACTCTTTACCCATATATCGCTCAGACTCCTTTTACATTTATATATATTTCTATCCTTACTCTTACATATATATTATCCATTTAGTTAACATTTATATACATAATTCCTTTACACTCATACAATCATAATAACCATCTTAACTCTATCTTTTACACTCACGCATAACACTCCACATACTTCGCTCAGCTCGGGATTTTTCCTACTCTTACTTACACTTCTCATTATTCTAACGCGGCGACGCTTCAGGACTCACCCACCAGGGCTTCGCGGGAGTGCTCCGAGTCGAACTTGACTGTACTTTTAATCTATTATGTTTTACCTTGTCTTAAGATTAATAACTTATGTTATGATTGTTGTTCTTCATTTTTATTTTTATTTTTATTACCTCTTTTTGATTTTTATTCTACTTTGTCAATACTATATAAGATATATTAATATATAATAGTTTTTAAGATTAATTTTGTTCTTTAAGATTACTTAATATATTATCTATATTATTATAATATAAAAAAAAAAAAAAAAAAAAAAAAAAAAAAAAAAAAAAAAAAAAAAAAAAAAAAAAAAAAAAAATACTCTGTAAATCAATAAAAAACATAAATGTATAATCAAAAAAGATCAATATACTCATATTAAAAAAAAAAAAAAAAAAAAAAAAAAAAAAAAAAAAAAAAAAAAAAAAAAAAAAAAAAAAAAAAAAAAAAAAAAACCATATATACTTTACTACCTTAGCTTAAGTTCATTTTGTTTATAATCTCCATCTTTTGTATATCTCATTTTATACTCACTTGTTAATTCATCATTTCATCACTTTGGGCCGGGCGTAAGGGTTACTCGGAATTGTAATATGGCCTTAACCCTTTGCCCACTCAGCCCACTCATAATCATCTCCATCATTCGCGCTGCATGGTCTGTAGGGGATTGAACAATTGTATCAAATCGCAAGTTCTGCCCCCCCTGCACCCATGCAGCGTTCCATTTCAAGTCTCCACTGGGGCTACAAATTCTAACATTTATTAGTCCATTATAGTTAAGCGAATTGACATAATTTTCTACACTCTTTTTATTCTATTACTGGCCGGAGCGTATTCATCTTACTCATTTATTACAATGTCTCATGTCATTCATCCTCGAAATAAAGAACCCAATTGTTTACCAACTTATTTTAAAAAAAAAAAAACCTAACCTAACCTAACCTAACCTAACCTACCTAACCTAACCTAACCTAAACCTAACCTAACCTAACCGAAACCTAACAAACCTAACCTAACCTAACCTAACCTAAACCTAACCTAACCTAACCTAACCTAACCTAACCTAACCTAACCTAACCTAACCTAACCTAACCTAACCTAACCTAACCTAACCTAACTAAACTAAAACCTAACCTAACCTAACCTAACCTAACCTAACCTACCTAACCTAACCTAACCTAACCTAACCTAAACCTAACCTAACCTAACCTAACCTAACCTAACCTAACCTAACCTAACCTAACCTAACCTAACCTAACCTAACCTAACCTAACCTAACCTAACCTAACCTAACCTAACCTAACCTAACCTAACCTAACCTAACCTAACCTAACCTAACCTAACCTAACCTAACCTAACCTAACCTAACCTAACCTACCTAACCTAACCTAACCTAACCTAACCTAACCTAACCTAACCTAACCTAACCTAACCTAACCTAACCTAACCTAACCTAACCTAACCTAACCTAACCTAACCTAACCTAACCTAACCTAACCTAACCTAACCTAACCTAACCTAACCTAACCTAACCTAACCTAACCTAACCTAACCTAACCTAACCTAACCTAACCTAACCTAACCTAACCTAACCTAACCTAACCTAACCTAACCTAACCTAACCTAACCTAACCTAACCTAACCTAACCTAACCTAACCTAACCTAACCTAACCTAACCTAACCTAACCTAACCTAACCTAACCTAACCTAACCTAACCTAACCTAACCTAACCTAACCTAACCTAACCTAACCTAACCTAACCTAACCTAACCTAACCTAACCTAACCTAACCTAACCTAACCTAACCTAACCTAACCTAACCTAACCTAACCTAACCTAACCTAACCTAACCTAACCTAACCTAACCTAACCTAACCTAACCTAACCTAACCTAACCTAACCTAACCTAACCTAACCTAACCTAACCTAACCTAACCTAACCTAACCTAACCTAACCTAACCTAACCTAACCTAACCTAACCTAACCTAACCTAACCTAACCTAACCTAACCTAACCTAACCTAACCTAACCTAACCTAACCTAACCTAACCTAACCTAACCAGTCTGCAGCGAACGCTCGCCCCGTGAGCATCGTTTCCGCGTCGCTCCGATCAAAAAATTCCCAATAACCGCGAAACTGTGCTCTAAAAATCTGTGTAATACATCAAAAGTTGCGCGCTGCCGCCAGCTATCTACTGGTGGTTTTAGAACTCAAATAAGTGAAAAACTCAATTTTTTACAGCTATTTTTGTGTTTTCTTTAATATAAAACAGTCAAAATTTACATAGTGTTCCATTAAATAATTCATTACTCAGTCAGTTATCAATATTTTTTTAAAGTATTAGTATCAGTGCATTCAGGACATCCTCCCCTTCAAACTGATGTGTAACACTTTATAATTCAGTTAAATTTAATACAGGAAAAAAGTGTTACAAACTTAAGTGCGCGACGAAACGCCCTTTTTATAAGACTTAAGTGCGTACGCCGACGAATCTAAAGCGACGACCCTAATTTTTTTTCCCACCAATAAGTGCTCCAAAGTGACCTCCTACCGTGTGCAAATTTTTAAATTTTTTCTCGAACTGTAAGTATTTCTTTTCGACCAAAAACCATAACGTGGTAAAGGTAGCCGTTGCCGCTATCTCCGAGGGTGTTGGTGCCACGGCTACCTACCATACACCGAAAGACTCTTAGTGACCTATTAAATCACCCTAATCAAAAATATTGAGGAAAATTGGAACAATTCAGCTATAATTGTGATTACAAACTTAGTGTCAAACTACAAAACTGTATTATGTACTTTGCTAGTGATCTAGATTAAAATTTCCAGCGAGGACCTATAGTTTTTATCATATTCAGTGTTAAAGTGTATTAGTAAGAACATAACTAAGCAAAATTCAGATTTTTCCATTCATAAATTTAGAAGATATTCACTTCCACTCAGAAGTCACAACCGCAGCACTAAGTTTGTGAGCAAAAAAAAACGCCACGCCCTAACTTTACATCCCTAATAACTCCCTTGTCCTTCACCCTACTTACACCCCCTTCAGTAGCAAACCTTTTTGGACCTCCCGTCTCCTTTTCCGCCACTTTTTATCCCGGAATTCCCACAGGAAAAAAGCTCAATATTTACGTTTACGTAAATATTGAGCAAAACTATAGAAACTTTAAAAATTCCATTACTCCTGATCCCCCCAACCGATTTTAACGCGGTTTTCACCTTATCCACTCCTTTTACACCCTTCATCCCACCCAATCGAAATCTCACCCCCCCCCCCCCCCCCCCCCCCCCCCAAATTTTCCACTTTCTCCAGATTTTCTTTCTTCATCCACTTCCTTAAGTTACACTTACCCCCTTTCTATATTTAGTTTTTGTGGAAACCCAACTACTTAGACACAATAGACCTTTCAAAATTCTGTTTAAACACACAACTAATTTGTTTTCGTTCATAATAGGTTTAAATATTCTTATAAAATTACAAGTCACTCATACACCAAAATTTTAATAAAAACCGTTTTAATTCTTTTATTCTTTTAATATAAATCCGATAAATTTCCGGTTTTCACGAATACTACTTATTTTACCCCTACTACCCCATCCAACCAAAAACCACCCTTACCCCCTCCCCCCCCCCCAAAACCTTCGATTTTCCCGGATTTTCTTGCGCCAACGGCTTCTCCGTTGGCCTTTTACCCCCATCCCAAATTTTCATCCTCCTGCCTCACAAGGGGACTATAATATTCCTGTTTCAATATATATTATTTAAACTCATAACTT
>NC_059413.1:27500-35000 GCF_905220565.1 Melitaea cinxia
CGTTTTCTATTTTTCTTGGACAATTTTCCTTAAGTTGGTAGAAGTAGCCGTTGGTGCTAACTCCGGAAGTACATGTGCCACGGTGACATACTACCACTCAAAACATTCTTTGAGACCTTTACTACCCCAATTCAATCAGAAACCAGACTTTCCTTAATCAGTTTTAAAGATATAGTGAATACCAACATAAGTGTGAGTTTTAAAATTCGAATATCAACTTTTAGAGACTTATAACAAAAAATTATCAGCGAAGACAGTGTGTTTTTCTTACATTTAGTACTTTTATGTGTCACGATAAACAGTTAAATCCAAAAATCAGAATTTTCGGACTTGTCATTCTTCAGCTATATACTTCCATTAAGACCATTTGACTGCACCAATAACTTTGTAACTGGTTTCTTAAAAAATCTATTTATAGAACCACTTATAACTCCTTTATTCCTCGTCCAATCTCAATTTCCTTTCATATCCATCCCTTTTTTACGTCCCTTATCACTTTTCTACACTTTTTATCCCGAATTTCCCAAAGGAAAAAAAGTCGATTTTCAAATTACGTAATATTTTAATTATATTTAACTAAATCTTAAAAAAACATTTAAATTCTATAACTCCGGATCTACTCAACCGATTTTCAAGCGGTTTTCGCTTAAGTCCCTTATTTTCTTTCTTCTACCCGACCCCACCCAGAACTCACCCCTTTTCCACCCCTAACGACTTTTCACCCCCCACCCCCCAAATTTTTCCTTCTAAAATTCTGAAATAATTACTCCTGTACCGCCTCGTTTTACCCTTTAAAACGAGGTACCCCCCACCCCCCTCACTTTTTTAGTTTTCAATTAAAAGTCTATTTGCAGAAATTGGCTTTTTTTCCGCCACTTCCGCTCTTTATTCCTCCTAATCTTGCCCCCACACCCCCTCTTTTTTATAACCTCAATAGGTGCTCTACCTAATAGAGCACATACTCCCAAAAGCTCCATCCTATTTCGTCCATAAACCTTTCCGTTATCCTACTTCTCGTCTCATAAGGGTCTTCGACGCCATTACCGATTAAGTTGGTAGGCCACGTGGCGCCGAAACGGTGCGTCGGAGACCATTTTTGAGCGAATTTTCGTTCAGTGGGTCTGAAGCGATCTTTTGGGCAACCCACCCATAGCCCCCACCAGAGTCTCCAAATTCCAGAATTTTCGCACTTCGAGGGGAATAACTTTTTCCCTCGAAGTGCTGTCCTAAAATACATCGGGCATATCCATAATAGAGTAGGAGGGGCTTCTCCCCCCCTACCACTCCCCCCCCTCCCCTGCGCCGTTTCGCTGAAAACGGTATCCTAATCCTTTTAAATACGCCTTTTCACCCTTTCCACTTCAACCCACTACGCCATACCCCAACCCCCCCCTCAACCCCCCACTGTTAACCCCCCCCACCCCCCCCCTTTTTTTTTTATATATTATCATTTACCTAAACCCGCACTATGCAACGCACCCCCCCCCCCCGCAGGGCGACTTCGTCCTCTCGCCCCCTCTCCAAGAAATCTTCCCCCTCTTTGCCGCCCACTACCGACCCCCCCCCCCTCCTCGAATGACAACGTGGCTGCTAAAGAAGCGGCACCCATGAAAAAGGTCAAGCAGTTGCCGGCCAAGGCCGAAGCTGTAATCGACATTCCGTCCTTGCTGGCTACCACCTCGGCTCTCTACTCTGCGCTCGTCGGAGCGCTGAAAGAGGGCAAGTCAGTCACCGCCTCTAACCGAGACTTCGCCATTCTTTGCGGCGCGGAAATGCTCGCTGCCGCAAAGAAACTTGAGGCTGCCGATGCACCAACACCATCCTCCTCTACCCCCCCTCTCGACCTGGCGCTCCAGAGATTTGGAGAGAAACTAGACGCCATCCTAGAGGAGAAACTTGACCATAAACTTCAGACCATCCGAGACGACTTCTCCAACAAGCTCTCTAAGCTTGGAAAGGAAACCAAGCACACCACCGAAGCCGCGGCGGCAAAAATTACAAAATCCTACGCTTCAATGGCCGCCAAACAGCTGCCCAGAAGCGTCTCCACCCACGGCCCCACCATGAGCTCCCCCGCGGCGACCCAGGTCGTCGTGGCGCCTCCGCCCTCTACTCGTCCGGCGATCATCGTCGCCTCCACCGCACCGGTCTCCAACCGCCAGGAGGCCTTCGATAAGATCAGAAAAGCCGTCTCCTTCAGAGACGCAAAATACGCTCCGGCTAGGGTCGCCCCAGTCTCCCACAACAAATATAGATTGGAATTCGACAGCCTCCGTGATCGAGACGACGCTCTCAAACGATTTAACGACACCCCCATCACCACCGCGGAGATCGCCCATAGGCTCAAGCCTATGGCCATCGTCAAGGGCATCTCCGTCGACATCGCTTCTGACGACCTGACATCCATCATTCTTCAGCAGAACCCCGAACTCGGTGAGTTTGATCACACACACCTACAGCTCAAATTTAAGCGGAATAACCGTAACCCCGCTCTGTACAACGCCGTCTTCGTAACCAGCCCTGACGTGTTCCGTGCCCTGACCGCCATGGGTAGGGTCCGTATCGAGTACCAGAGGGTCCACGTGAGTGAACACTCTCCGTTCCTCCAATGCCACTCGTGTCTGCAGTTCGGACACACACAAAAAAGATGTACCAACCCCCTCAAACGCTGCGCACACTGCGCTCAGGAGGGGCACACACACACCGATTGCCCCGCCAAGGAACAACCTGCCACCTGCCACAATTGCACCGCGCACAACACCCGCTTTAACTCCAACAAACCACACCCCACTAACCACAAAGCCACATCTCACACGTGTCCTATTTTGAGGGCGATGCGAAGCAAGACCGAACTAAATGTCGATTATGGATTCAAACCATAAATCACAAATTATCCAGATTAACACTGATAGATCCCGAAATTCGTTCCACGAATTTCAACACTACTTCTACAATAGCCCTCATTCCATCGCCCTCGTGTCCGAGCCGTACGTAGGGAACGGGTGCGAGGTCAAACTTGTATACGGCACCGGTCTGCAGCTCCTACAGTTCCCTCGAGACTCGCTACCTGCTAGAGCCTGCATCATCGCGAAGCAGGGCGTGGGTCTCCTGGGAATCCCTGAGTTCTCGTCTTCCGACCTATGTGTGGCTCGGGCTCAGATAGGACACACTCAGATACTCATCGCCTCCATCTATTTAGAACCCAAAATCAACGCCCACAGCGGCAACGACACACTCGCACGCGCCGAACACTTTCTACAACACCACATGCACACGCAGTGCGTTCTGGGCGGCGACTTCAATGGCTGGAACACCCTGTGGGGGAGCGCATACACCAATGCGCGCGGGAGGGAAGTTGAGGAGCTGGCTCACGCGGGCGGCTTGTACGTCTGCAACACCGGCTCCACTCCTACCTTCGAATGCGTCACGCATGGACGTATGCGCTCTTCCATCATCGACCTCACCCTTGCCTCCTATCCCACATGCGACTCAATCACAGACTGGAAGGTGAACCTTGACGCTTGTCCATCCTCACAACACAATGCAATCGACTTCACAATCACTCACAATCACCCACACACACACACTCACTCTGAACAACACACCAACACATCCACCTTCCGCTACAAGAGCCATCGAGCACACTGGCCTTCGTTCGAGAGTGCTCTTCGAACACACATCTACACCACACCCATTCTAGACACCCGGATCGACACGCTCAGCCGTGAAGATCTGGACGCACTCATCCAAAACGTCACCGACCTCATCCACGCCGCCTGTAAGGAATCTATGCCCACTAGGGCTTCGGGTTCCAAAGCTCGGCCTCCTTGGTGGTCCGACGCTCTCGAATCGCGCAAACGCGAGATTATCAATTTACACCGTGCGCTACACACCGCCAAGAGAGACGGAGGGCCTACCGACTCTCTTGCCAGTCAGCTGCAGGAACTAAAGAACATTTACGCCAGCGAAATTAGGAACGAATCCACGTCCAACTTCCGTAAGTTCTGCGAGCTCCAAACCAAGGAGAACGTCTGGTCGCTCACTAATAGGCTCCTTAAGGAATCGCGCCCACGACGCCCTCCCACCACCTTAAAGGTCAACCACTCTTACACTACTAACGCACAGGACACCGCCAGAGCTCTACTGGACAACTTTTACCCCGACGACTTCCCCGACTCTTCACCGAGACATCACGAGCTCCGAGCCTCCTCTCACCTCCCCCCAGACACCCCAGACGACATCCCCTTCACTACCGCCGAGATCCTGGAGACTCTCAAGGACATGAGCCCTAAAAAGGCTCCTGGACTCGATCACCTCACTTCCGACATTTGCCTTCATTTCGCCCGCACATTCCCCGACCTCATCACCGCCATCATGAACCGCTGCTTGACGTTACGCTATTTTCCCACACAGTGGAAAAAGGCGTACGTCAAGATCATTCCCAAACCCGGCAAGACTGACTTCGCGGACCTTAACTCATACCGACCGATTGGACTGCTGCCTGTCTTCGGAAAAGTGCTCGAAAAGCTCTTTGTCCGGCGCGTTACCTTCGCGGCCACGCGTGCGGACAAATTGAGCGAGAGACAGTACGGTTTCAGGCCGCTGACCAGTACCACGACTGCCCTCAAGGCGGCCATCGACCACATCACGCAAACTAAATCCGACGGACTTCTTACTCTAGCTGTCTCGCTGGACATCAAGGCTGCGTTTGACAACGCCTGGTGGCCAGCACTCTTCCACCGACTCCGACATATCGACTGTCCCTCTAACATCTTCGGACTCATACTCGACTACACGACCGACCGGACTGTGACCCTGGACCACGCTGGCTCCCGGGTCACCAAGAACATGACCAAGGGCTGCATTCAGGGATCGACCTGCGGCCCCCTCTTGTGGAACATCATCCTTGATGAGCTTCTGGAGCTCGACCTTCCATCCGGATGCCGAATCCAGGCCTTCGCGGATGATGTTCTGCTCATAGCGGCTGCCAAGGACCTGCCGGGCTTACAGGCAATTACCAATCAAGCACTACACGCTATAGTGAGCTGGGGACGGAGTGTCAAGCTCACTTTTAGCCCCCATAAGACACAAGCCATTGCTTTTAGCAACAAGGCGCGACATGCACTCATTCACATTGACTCACACGCACTACACTTCCAGGACGACATCAAGCTTCTTGGCGTCGTTCTGGATCGTCAACTTCTCTTCAGGAAACACGTCACTCACGTCATCCAAAAAGCCACTAACATTTTTCACAAACTCACACTCTACTGCAGACCCACTTGGGGAGCCCACCCCGAAAACATCCGAACCATTTACCTACAGGTCATCCAACCTATCATCACCTACGCCGCCGGCATTTGGGGTCATGTCGTCAGGAAAAAGTACATTTGCCAAAAACTTCTGAGTATGCAGAGGGGTTTCGCTCTCCGAGCTATCAAAGGCTTCCGCACGGTCTCCACGACTGCGGCGCTCGCCCTCGCTCGTTTCACCCCCATCGACCTGAAAGTCTTGGAGACTAACACTATAGAATCCGCCCGACTCTCTGGGCACTGCACCTTCGTTCCTGACGACATCGCTCTCGAACGGCACGTTCCCCCTGACCTACTCCTCCATCCCGCCCACAGAATCACATTCTCGCCCCGCAGCTTCCACTCCCAAGCAGACCTATCTGAACACCTCAACTCCCTCCCCCTTCCCATTCCCACCATTTATACTGATGGGAGCAAGCTCGACGACGACTCGGTCGGTGCAGCCTTCGTCTGTTACGACGGAGAACGGCCGCCAGTCGTCAAAAAGTTCAAGCTCCATCCTTCCTGCTCGGTTTTCCAAGCCGAACTCTTCGCCCTCCTTCAAGCTTCCAGATGGGCTTCCCAACACAACTTCCCACAAACCCTCATCCTTTCCGACTCCAGAGCCGCCATTGAGGCCTCCCAGAACCGCAGCAACACACACCCCTTGGTTTCGAGCCTTCACTACACTCTACACCAACACTCACCCACCGGTTATATCGACTTTGCCTGGGTTAAAAGCCACGCAGGTATAACCGGGAACGAACTCGCAGACGAGGCGGCAAAGAAGGCCGCCACCTTGCACAAAGCCCCCGACTACTGCTGCTATCCCATCAGCTTCGTCAAGCACAAAGCCAGGGAAGTCAGCCTACTTAAATGGCGGGAAAGGTACGTGAACGCGTCTCAGGCACAGCACACTCGCGACCTACTCCCCACAATCGACCACATCTTTACACTATTCAAACACACACACACCACATTCACCCTCACACAGATACTCACCGGTCACGCATACAACAACGCATACCTGCATCGCTTCAAACTCACCGAGTCCGACGTCTGCCCGTGCGACCGCGCCTCTTCGCAGACCATCGAGCACCTCCTTCAGAGGTGCCCTAATTTTGCAGCCCACAGATTCGATCACGAGCAGCTCTGTGGGCACCTCGGACTGTCGCCTTATGCCCTTGTCGACCTACTCGAGAACAAATCCTGCGTCGACTCCTTCGCCCGGCTGTCGAATTCGATCATCAAGGTCCTCAAGGACTTCAACGCTGGCCTATGAAGCCCAAGCTCTGTACATATGTAATTAGATCCTTATATTATATTCTACACACTATTTTTATTTTTATTAGTCTTAAGTTTTACCACTGGCCTATGAAGCCCTGTAAATACTTTATTAGCTTTTATTTTCACTTTATATACATTTTCTTTAGTCTTAGCATCTTATACCAAATTACTTGTGTACTATTACCTGTGTGATTGTGAGACACCCCGCTCTCGCTCCAGACTGAAAAAAAAAAAAAAAAAAAAAAAAAAAAAAAAAAAAAAAAAAAAAAAAAAAAAAAAAAAAAAACTATAAAATAAAACAAAAAAAAAAAAAAAAAAAAAAAAAAAAAAAAAAAAAAAAAAAAAAAAAAAAAAAAAAAAAAAAAAAAAAAAAATTACAATTACTGCTTACATTATAGATTTAAATAACTCTAACCTTATTGTAATCTGCATTTTGCATTATATTCATTTATTACTTTAGCGTCTAAGTCATCTTTGTTTTCTAGTCTTAAGTTTCACCCTCCACCATCATTCCAACATCATGCGACATCGTCGCACGATAACATTGTTGCGGAGGACACGGCTGCCAGGGACTACGCCATCGCCTGCCCCATGTTCTCCGCTGCACTCCATCCCCATCAACATCATTATCATCATTCATCAATCGTGTCGCTCGGCCGCGAAAGAGGGGTCAACTGTATCCAATCGCAGAAAACTCCTCTCCGCGGTCGACTTCACTTCATCAAGTCTCCACGGCGACCATATTTCTACAATGAAACTTTTATTTTAAGTTGTATATAATATTAAAATTCTCTTTTTTACCAATTATCTTCTCATCATCACTAGCCGGAGCGTCCCCTTTACTACTCATCGACTTTTTGTACACTCATTGTCACATTCTCACCTCATTCACAATAAAACCCCTTTTGTTGAACAAATTTAT
>NC_059413.1:37500-107500 GCF_905220565.1 Melitaea cinxia
AACCTAACCTAACCTAACCTAACCTAACCTAACCTAACCTAACCTAACCTAACCTAACCTAACCTAACCTAACCTAACCTAACCTAACCTAACCTAACCTAACCTAACCTAACCTAACCTAACCTAACCTAACCTAACCTAACCTAACCTAACCTAACCTAACCTAACCTAACCTAACCTAACCTAACCTAACCTAACCTAACCTAACCTAACCTAACCTAACCTAACCTAACCTAACCTAACCTTTTTTTTTTTTTTTTTTTTTTTTTTTTTTTTTTTTTTTTTTTTACGCTGGAAAATGCATTTACGCACCCCCGCCACCCGAAGGCGACGGAAGTCTGAGACTCCCGGCATGCCAGACTACTCAGTAAAAACCAGCGGTGCCCTCGTCGTCCTGGTGGGGCGCCACGGGACCACTTAAGAGTATTCGCCACGACGCCCCGGACGGTGGGCCTGCCTGCGGGTGCAGGACAGGCCGCCTCCTGTTGTGGAGCACTCTCGGGCACCGAGAGCGCTCCCACGTCTCGCGCGTGCGGTCTCAAGCCAGCCGAAGGTCTTGTTGTCCCTCCAGCCGGCCACCCCACGCAGGGGACGCTCAACCAGACCAGTCTACCGTCTGCAGAATGGGGACACATGTCCAGGAGCGTCCCCTCTCCAAGCCAGGCAGTCCTGACCTCCAACGCCGGCAAGTAGCGTTGGGGGGCAGGACCGCCCGTCCTCCAACGCCGGATCGCACCGAACAACCGAGCAAGCTCCAGGGAGCCCAGCGCGACCCGGCAACTACCCCACGGGTCCGCCGAACTGCACCGACAACCGAGTCAAAGCTCCAGGGAGCCAGCACAGCCCGGCCCTCACGCATCCGGTCTGCCGGATTGCACCAGCAACCGAGCAAAGCTCCAGGGAGCCAGCACAACCCGGCCAGCACACCGCGCCCCTGCGCTACAGGACGGGCGAGCCAGGCCCCCCGGACCCACCCGTCCTGCCCCTCCCGGCTAGGCGAAAGCCTCACCTCCAACGCCGGATCGCACCGAACAACCGAGCAAGCTCCAGGGAGCCCAGCGCGACCCGGCAACTACCCCACGGGTCCGCCGAACTGCACCGACAACCGAGCCTAAGCTCCAGGGAGCCAGCACAGCCCGGCCCTCACGCATCCGGTCTGCCGGATTGCACCAGCAACCGAGCAAAGCTCCAGGGAGCCAGTACAACCCAGCCAGCACACCGCACACCGCGCCTTAGCGCTACAAGGCGGGCGAGCCCACGGCTAACCCGCCCGCCCCGTCCACCGTGTGGGGGAAGGAAAAACCCGCCCCCACGTCTCCGCGCCATCTCAGCGCCACGCACACCTCCGCGCCTCCGCGCCAACACACCCGCGCTCACAGGACCAGAACGGCACCCGAGTGCTGCTCTGGTCCCGGTAGCGCCTCGTCTGGTTTTGGTCCGCGGGGGTCCGAAGACCCCTACCGCCCGCAGTCGTGAAACCGCAGGGGGCACTCCCCTATCCGCCACCCGGGGGACGCGCCCAGTAGAAGTCCAGCAACTCCTCCCCTTGGAGCCCAGGTCCCAGACCTAAGTCTGGGGCCTGGGCTCCAAAGGCCTGGGAACCTAACCTAACCTAACCTAACCTAACCTAACCTAACCTAACCTAACCTAACCTAACCTAACCTAACCTAACCAGTAGCGCCCCGCCCGCCACCGCGAACGGTCGATTTTGCACGTGCTCCGCGTATTTTTAATCTTCAAAAATCAATTTAAGTGGTATTTTCTCATCGTAGAACCGAGTGAGTGGTATCAAAAGTTGCGTCTCGACGCGCCCCACCCGGTGGTGTAATTTGTTTTACCGGAAGATTACTATAACCAAGTGAAAAAGTGGAAAAACCGTGAAAAACACGAAACACGTGCAAAAACCGCATTAAGATAAGTTTGTGCAGAGTGTAAAACCTTTATTTTTCGACTATTTGTGACTTTTAATACATCAAAAGTTGTGTGGAGTTGTGCTCTCAATATTTCCCAAAACAGTTCAGTGCAAAACAATATATTGAAACAATTAATTAGTGAAAAACTGCAAAGTAGCCGCAACCATAAAGTTGTAACGAGAACGCTGTGGAAACGAAATCGACAACCCATAGTTTTTATTGCACCATCTGAAAGGTCTTATTTAGACCTTTCATTTGACACCTGCTGTGGATTTTTCTCGTGCTTGAGCGCTGAGTTATTGGCAAAAAAAAAAAAAAAAAAAAAAAAAAAAAAAAAAAAAAAAAAAAAAAAAAAAAAAAAAAAAAAAAAAAAAAAAAAAAAAAAAAAAAAAAAAAAAAAACCAGGTGTCACGTTTCCACGTGCTCCCACTTCCCGAGGCGCTAGGGGGAAGTGTCATACAGCAAACGACGCGGCGCAGCGAGGCGGTTATAACGGCGTTTACTGCTTTTCAAAAAGTTAAGTACATCCGAAGATATCCAATTTTGAATATTTCGTCACTTTTCAGTTAAGTTTTATTCCAAAAGTAAAGCGACGACCCCCCCAAAATTTTATTAAATTTTATTTGTCTCAATTAGGCCAACGTACATACCAAATTTCAAAATTTTCTGATAAGTAGTTTTTAATTTATAAATTTTTTAAGTTAAGGGTGAGCACGAGGGGGTGCTCCCCGCGGTTGGATCTCTTCGGAAGTTATTTCATAAGTTAGATATAAGTGTACATAGTAGCCCTAATTTTTTACAGAATTTTTATACCATTTTTTATAATTATAATATTAATTTTAGTGTAAAAATAGTAGTTTTTTCACCCCCAAAAATCGGGGGGTGGTTTTAAAATTTTATTTATAGCATAGTTTTATAGATCTTAGAAAGACCTTTTATTTGACCCCAAACACGGGGCATTTCGGGTAACGGGGGCCGAATTGGGAAACTTTGAATTTCTTGGCGGCCATATTGGTCGCCATTTTGAAAAACTCAAAACGCTCATAACTTTGTCAATTTTAATCGTATCAGCTCGGCGTTTTCGATAGAGTCATTGTCGAGTTGAGACCTGTGTCCTGAGACACTGAGCGGCTCTGCGTAGAGTCAACCTCCCGATCCCGTTTTTTGGACCGGGAGAGGACGGAGCAGCTCGAGACCAGAACGGAGAGCCGTCGCACGGGTTTCTGCGATCAGCGGTTCCCGAAATATCGAATTTCTATTTTTTAAAGAAGTAGTTCTGGCTTTCGGTGCCGATTAAGAAGGAAAATAGAAGATAAGATATCTCAGGAACCGCTGGTCGTAGAGCGACGCGGTTTTCTTCATTGACCGTCCCTCTTCAAGGGCTTCCTTTTCATCCCGGTCGCGAGACTCTACGTAGAGTCGCTTACAAAAAGGTAGAGTTTTCTCAACTTTCGATTGATTTGAGTTAGAATTGGTATAGCGTCAACATCTCGGCATACTTCCTTTCCGTTTTAAGCATCCATTTTCCATAAAAACACCTAAAATGGCGGACAAACCTCCCACCATCCCTTCTCGTAAACCCGCGGCGGGAAATTCGGCCGAACCGGGCCCTTCTGGCGCACAGGCGCCAAGATGCCCGGGGAAAATGACGCTCGACCCCCAACGAAAAACCGGAGCAGCGGAGGCGCCGCGCAGCCAGAAGACTAGCGCTAGGAGCCCGTCGAACACCTCGGCTAAATCCAAGGGGTCCCTCAGGGAAAAAGTCCTGAGGAAGGCCTCCAGACAGGTCACTCTCTCGGAGAGTGAGCTCCTTAGGTCCCCGGACGTGAACATTCTGGATCACGACCCCCTCTTGGAGACATTCGATCTGCCCGGCACCATAGGGAGCACGGTCACTGACACCGAAGACCGTTTGTCGGAGGCCTCGGACACCTCGCACTGCAGCCGGGACAGCTTGCTGCCCTCCCACATACGGGGCCACGGGGCCCACATGGACGAAGCCACACGTTACGCGACTGAGCTGCTCCAGAGGGGCAAAACCGCGCTGGAGGAGGCAGGGAATATGCGGAGGGAAAACAAGGCCACCGCCACGGAGTGCCTCCAGTCACTCTACGAGACTGTGCTGGCCCTGTCTGATTCCAGGTCGCGCCACAAGTGCAGCCTGGAAAAGGAAAGGAGCAGACATGCCCATGAACTTATACGGGCTGAAAGGGCGCATGCCGCTGAAATGGCAGCGATGCGGAAAACGCTGGCCGAGCAACTGGCCAAAGCCACAGACGACCTCGAGCGGAACCGGATGTCAATAGATCAGGTTCAGAAGTGGCTCAATTACGAGACTGCCGGTCCCTTCCAGGACATTCACGAGGCCTCCAAAGTCATCCGGCGGCTCGAGAGAGTCTTGGAGGAGGGACGACAGGGCGAGCCGGACCCAAGGGCTGATTCGGGTGGTGAAGAGAGGATTAAAAACATCAGGGCCGAGATCCAAAAACTTCACACCACAATGAACTCGGTGTCGAATCAAATTGACTGTCTCAGGCGTACCATAGAGATAACCTCCCCTAAGAACAGACCGCGCCCCGACAGAGCTGACGACCAACTGACGCGTATAGAGGAGGCCCTGGACACAAGAATCGATACCATCCTCAGAGAGATAGATACCTTAAAGAAGGCGGTCCAGGAGGGCGGAGGACCATCGTCCGCGCAGACCTCCACCCACGGCGCATTTTTGGACCTGGAGCCTATCAAGGCGGAAATAAGAGCCGGTATAAGTAAGATAGACTCCAGTGTTAACCAGATACTGGAACCTTGCCTGGTGGCCGGGGCTGGTGTGGAGGAGGCTAGAAAGGAGATCCGTAAATCCGTGGACATGGTGGCGGATATTGCCGCACCCATACGGGTGGCGGTTGAGAAATTGACTCATGACCTCGTACCACCAAACCAGCCTACCCAGCAACGAGATCAAAAAATTGAGATGCCCACGTACGCGAGGGTGGCGGCCACACCCCGGTACTCCCTGGTGGTAGAATCCAAGGACCCCAGACACACTAGCGCGGAGGTCGTAAAGGAGATCAAGTCAACAGTTAATGTTATAGACCTGGGGATTGGTATAAGTCAGTTGCGGGGAACAAGGAACAAGAAGGTAGTCATCGGGTGCGAAAGTGAACCGGACCGGAAAATCTTAGGTGCCGCCCTTAAAAAACACACGGACTCGCTGACAATTACTCAACCTAGACCTAAAAACCCCCAACTGAGGCTTCACGGGGTAATTAACGACCTCTCGAATGAGCAGATAGAAAAAGCAGTAATAAAACAAAACACAAAAGCCCTCCATAACATCCCGGAGGAAGCTAAAAAAGTCAAGGTCCTAAGAAGAACAAAGACGAGAAAGCCCGAAACCTGTGGGGTTATTCTGGAGGTGGACCCGCAAGTATGGAAGACACTAGTAGACCAGAAAGTGAGGATCGGCTTCCAAAGTGTCATAGCCACAGACCAGTCCCCGGTTGTCCAATGTTTTAGGTGCTTGAAATTTGGACACCTGGCTCGCGATTGCGATGCGGAATCCACCTGTGGATACTGCGGTGAAAAGCACGACACCCGCCAATGTAAGAGGGATACCAGCGAACCCACATGTGGAAACTGCGTTGCGGCGCGGGGAACCGCCATAAACCACCCCGCATACAGTCCTGACTGCCCGGAATGGCGCAAGTGGGACCGGATCGCCAGATCCTCTATAAATTATGACTGCTGAAGCACCGGGCCCACCTGCCATCAAAATTGCTCAAGTCAACCTAGGAAGAGGATACGCAGCCACCAAGGAGGCCATCGCAGAGGCCGAGACCAGCAACACCTCGGTCCTTCTGCTGCAGGAACCATATGTCGGCGCAAAAGGATTTGTTACCTCAAATCACCGGGTTATTCAGTGGACAGGGGCCGACTCGACAAATCCTGTTAAGTCGGCTGCTATTATACTGGACAAAAACATCGTTATCACGGAAGACCAATCTCATCAAAGTGGTAACGTCGTGGGGTTCAAGGCGTCCCTAAACAATTTCAGTACCTGTATAATAAATATCTACCTCGAGGGCGATAAAGACATCGGACCGCACCTCGACCGCATCGCTGCCATCTCTAACGACATCAAAGAGGATAAACTTATACTGGCGGGAGACACCAACGCCAAGAGCATGTGGTGGGGTTGCGAAGAAGAGGACGAAAGGGGAGCAGATTTTATGCAGCTTCTCGCACAGTTGGACCTGCATGTGCTCAACGTTGGAAACACCCCAACTTTTTATACACACCGGGGCACAAGACTCTACACCAGCATAGTGGATGTCACGGCCTGCTCCCCTGACCTCCTCCCGAGAGTCACCGACTGGCGCGTCGACGAGGATTCCGCAATACTCACTGACCACAGGAAGATAGAGTACAGTATTAATCTAGACGCCGACCATACATACATCCCGGACTCTTCCACTAGAATCTACAACACAAAGAAAGCAAACTGGGTTACTTTCCGGGCGGCCCTCGTCGGCGCCCTAGATCGGCGCAACATTAACATCCACACCATACAAGACGCGACATCTGCTGACCAAATCGAGGACCTAGTTCGTGAGTACCAGGACGCCATCACCGAGGCCTGCAAGGAAGCAATACCTCCTATTAAAAGGGAGAAGAAACAAAACAAGAACAAATGGTGGAACCCGGAACTGGATGCGATGAAAGTCAATATAAAACGCATTAAAAGGAGGATCAAACACGCAAACCCGGAGAGAAGAGTGGCACTAATAGAAGACCTAAGAACAAAAAAGACAACTTATAAGGAAAGCATAGAAGCAGCCATCACTCAAAGTTGGAAGTCGTTCTGCACCAAGCAGGAGCGCGAGTCGATGTGGGACGGGATTTTTAGGGTTATAAGACATTCATCAAAAAGGGAGGGTGACAAACTACTCAGGTCTCCCACCGATCCCACCAAAACCCTGAACCCTGAATCCTCGGCCCTCCTGTTGGCGGGGACCTTCTTTCCGGGCGACGACATTGGCACGGACTCCGGTCAGCAGGCTAATTTGAGAAGGCACATTGCGGAGGAAATTGCTGCGGACTGTATTCCGGTACCTTTCACCAGCACGGAGCTGGAAATAGTCTGGGCAAACATGAACCCAAAGAGGGCACCTGGAGTGGACGGCTTCACGTCAGACATCTGCGAGAGAGCCTACAGGACTGAACCTGACATACTATTGGCTATATATAACAGGTGCCTCCAGGCGAGCGTTTTCCCCCGAATTTGGAAAAGAGCTAGGATCAAGATAATCCCAAAGCCGGGGAAAGCAGATTACCAGACCCCCAAATCATATAGACCCATAGGGCTGCTCCCGGTTTTGGGAAAGGGTCTGGAAAAGATGATGGCTAGCAGAATGCTCTGGGAGTTGGGGCGCAATGGGCATATAAGCCCAAGACAGTATGGATTCCTGCCGCAGAGGAGCACGGAGGACGCCCTTTACGACGCTATTGAACACATTAGAGTTGGAATACAGGAGAAGCTCATCGTCGCAGTGGTCTCCCTGGATATCGAGGGTGCATTTGACAACGCGTGGTGGCCTGCTATTCTTCAAGAATTAAAAAGTGCAAATATCAACAAATCACTATACAACTTGACAAAACACTACCTGTCAGAAAGAACGGTCGAGGTTACATACGCGGGGGCCACTGTGACGAAGGAAACAAACAAAGGGTGCATCCAGGGATCAACCGCGGGACCACTGCTGTGGAACCTTTTACTGAACCCCCTGCTCAAAGCGATGGACAAGTCCACTGTGCACATTCAGGCCTTCGCAGACGATTTATTGTTGGTCGCGAAGGGACGCACAGGGTCCGAACTTGAAAACGAACTAAACCCAGCACTGGATTTCGTTACTAAATGGGGCGAGCAAAACAAATTAAAATTCTCAGCAGCCAAGACACAAGCTATCATATTAACCAGGAAACTGAAGTACGAGGAACCAAAAATCAAAATAAATAACACCGAGATCAGCCTCACACCGTATATCAAAATATTGGGACTGACTATAGACAAAAACCTGAATTTTCTAAAACACATCGAACAAACAACTGCAAAAGCCATTAACATCTATAAAGCGGTTAGCAGAACAGCAAGAGCACAATGGGGCCTAAACCCGGACATCATTAAATCAATATATATAGCGGTGATTGAACCCGTACTGCTCTACGGTTCTAATGTCTGGGGCATGAGCGCCCACCGCAAGCAAGTCAGAACCAGACTCGACAAAATCGCCAGACTTTTTGCCAACTTAATCAGCAAGTCACATCGCACTTCTTCCCTAATGTCTGGATGCATTTTGTCGGGTATTCTCCCCCTAGACCTTAGAGCCGTGGAGCAAAGGGAGCTCTACCTAGTGAAAAGGGGCAAGCCTCTGCCAACTCTCCCTGGTAGAGAGCTAGAAATGAGGGCGAGCCCATTCTTACTTCCACACCCCGCTCTCCGGGAGAAGATCAAGTTCGAAGATATCAATGGACGGTCCGAATTAGAGAAGATAGATATACACGAAACGCAAATCTACACCGACGGGAGTAAGCTGGAGGGCAAAGTGGGTGGCGCGGTGACATACTGGCAGGACGGCAGGGAAACGGGACATGCAAAGTTCTCGCTGCCGGACTACTGCAGTGTGTTCCAGGCGGAGATGGTGGCCATTTACCGAGCCCTCAAGCTCATGATAGCAAAGAAGTCCCTCGCAACAGCAGCAGTGCTTAGTGATTCGAAGTCGGCACTGATGTGCCTGGCCGACCCGAACGGTCTGAACCCCATAGCCCAAAAAATTCGAGAAAAAATCACAGATCTCACAGCCACTGGGGGAAACATAAGCTTGTATTGGGTTAAGGCTCACGATACGATCCCTGGCAATGAGAGAGCGGACGAATTAGCCAAGGAAGCTGCAACAAAACTTAAAGGTAGACATGCATACGATCTGTTCCCGCTCTCTCACGCCAAAAGAATTCTGAGGGATGCGACAATCCAAGAATGGCAGACAAGATACGATGAGGCCGCCGCGGGCGGAACAACAAGGATGTTCTTCCCTGATGTAAGAAAGGCCCACAGAATAATTAAAAAGATCAGAATGGACAACTGCTTAGCCCAACTATTCACCGGACACGGAGGTTTCAGGTCGTACCTATACAAAAGAAAAATCTGCAGCACCCCCTATTGCGAATGCGACGACCAAACTGAAGAAACGGTGGAACACATACTACTCGACTGCCCGAGGTTCAATATACTAAGACATAACATAGAAAACGAGATAGACACCAATATAGAGAAGCACAACTTGCCCATAATCATCGAGGATGATCGCCACAGGAAGAACTTTTTATCTTATGCAAGGATAGTCGTTAAAAAAGCTGGTGTGGCAAACGGTGCGAACTACAATTAGTGGTACTAGAGGGAGTGCTACTGGCTGGGACCCGCGTGAGTCCCGAGTCCACAGTCGCACTGGCTTCTGCCTGTCGACCAAGGGCCCAGCCGGGACCCACAACCTCTATCCCTCCCTAACCCTGACCCTTCCCTTCCCAATTATTATATTCTTACTAGTAAATTATTACAGAAAAACTTTATATCATTATTATTGAATTAGATGTATCTAACTTATACTAGATGTAGTCGAACTTTAGTTAGGAAATTATTGTATTATAATGAAATTATGAAATTATGAAATCTTTGAAATTATTAAATTATGAAATTATGTACTTATGAAATTATGAAATTATGAAATTATGAAATTATGTAATTATGAAATAATTAAATTATTAAATTATGAAATTATGAAATTATCAAATTATGAAATTATGAAATTATCAAATTATGTAATTGTTTAATTAGTAAGTAAGTTGTGAAATTATGAATTATTATATCAAATTACAATTATATCATTATTAAATTGCAATGTATTAAATTCGAATTATATGTAATCTAACTTAAATTTGAAAATTATTATATTATTATTAGGAAATTACTATGCTAAGTTATCATAGTATTATTATTGAATTAAAATGTATCTGACTTAAATTAGATGTCGTCTAACTTAAGTTAGAAAACTATTATATTACTATTGGGAAATTATTATATTAAATTGTTATATAATTACTATTGAATTGAAATGTATTAAACTAGAATTATATGTAGTCTAACTTAAGTTAGAAAATAATTATACTATTATTAGAAAATTATTATATTATTGTCATATTACTACTGTTGAATTAAAAATTTACCGGCACAAGCGTTGCGAAAGAAAATGGCAACGATAAAAAAAAAAAAAAAAAAAAAAAAAAAAAAAAAAAAAAAAAAAAAAAAAAAAAAAAAAAAAACCTAACCTAACCTAACCTAACCTAACCTAACCTAACCTAACCTAACCTAACCTAACCTAACCTAACCTAACCTAACCTAACCTAACCTAACCTAACCTAACCTAACCTAACCTAACCTAACCTAACCTAACCTAACCTAACCTAACCTAACCTAACCTAACCTAACCTAACCTAACCTAACCTAACCTAACCTAACCTAACCTAACCTAACCTAACCTAACCTAACCTAACCTAACCTAACCTAACCTAACCTAACCTAACCTAACCTAACCTAACCTAACCTAACCTAACCTAACCTAACCTAACCTAACCTAACCTAACCTAACCTAACCTAACCTAACCTAACCTAACCTAACCTAACCTAACCTAACCTAACCTAACCTAACCTAACCTAACCTAACCTAACCTAACCTAACCTAACCTAACCTAACCTAACCTAACCTAACCTAACCTAACCTAACCTAACCTAACCTAACCTAACCTAACCTAACCTAACCTAACCTAACCTAACCTAACCTAACCTAACCTAACCTAACCTAACCTAACCTAACCTAACCTAACCTAACCTAACCTAACCTAACCTAACCTAACCTAACCTAACCTAACCTAACCTAACCTAACCTAACCTAACCTAACCTAACCTAACCTAACCTAACCTAACCTAACCTAACCTAACCTAACCTAACCTAACCTAACCTAACCTAACCTAACCTAACCTAACCTAACCTAACCTAACCTAACCTAACCTAACCTAACCTAACCTAACCTAACCTAACCTAACCTAACCTAACCTAACCTAACCTAACCTAACCTAACCTAACCTAACCTAACCTAACCTAACCTAACCTAACCTAACCTAACCTAACCTAACCTAACCTAACCTAACCTAACCTAACCTAACCTAACCTAACCTAACCTAACCTAACCTAACCTAACCTAACCTAACCTAACCTAACCTAACCTAACCTAACCTAACCTAACCTTTTTTTTTTTTTTTTTTTTTTTTTTTTAACGTGGGGAAAATCCGTCATGGACACCCTCCGGTAGGGGGGGCTCGGAGGGGATTCAGACTCTTACTGAATAAAAACCGCCACGTGTGTTCTGCCGTGCGCCTATGTGGCGGGGTCACAAGGACGCTGTCAGCTCTTTCGCAACCCCGCCGGCGCTTGCCCTTTCGGGCCCACCACGGTGCAAGCACCTCGGAGGACGCACTCGAACACGAAGCGCGCCCTCTCCTCCTTGGGGGACCGTGCAAGTCGGACGACGAATCCCCCGACCCATCGCCCGCGTGGCCCCCCCCGCGGGCAGGGGGACACCCCCCACCCGCACTGCGCCTGTGGGCACAATCCCGCGCCGTCCCGGCGCCCCAGGCCTAGCCCGGCGTCTCGGCTACGCCAGGCACCTAGCCCGGGGCGGACAATGTCAGCCCGACGAAGCCGACAAAGGCCAGGGTGGCCGCAGTCAAGGCCCTCCAGCTGACCGCAGCCTCGGCGCGAGAGAGCGCCCCCGCACGCCTTAGGGCGGGCGAGCGAACCCGCCCACCCCACTCCCCGCACCGCGTCGCAGTGCCATACCCTCACCGACGGCAACCTACGTGCCACCCCGCACCGCGCACGACCTCTGAACCGAAAGACGGGCTTTCCGGGCCCCCTTCTCGGAGCGAGGAACGAGTCGGCAAGACCGTCAGTCCGCAAGACCCGCCCCCGGTGATCCAAGTCCGAGACCCGTCCCGTCCCGGGCCGAAAGACGAGCCGCAGACCCCCATAAGTCCACAAACCCGCCCCCGGTGATCTGGGACCGAGACCCGACCCCGGCCCCGGAGTTAATCCAGGACCGAGACCCGCCCCTGGAGCGGAAGACAACGTTTCCGGTGATCCAGGACCAGCCCAGAGGACCTTCCCTTCCTTAGGAGCGCGCCCAACGGCCTCGACACCCCTATGCGCTTCCGCGCCTCCCGGAGCGCGACCCAAAGGCCCCGGCACTCCAAACGCGCCTACGCACGTCCTCCCCGCGCCGCGTCGCAGCGCCAAACCCTCACCGACGGCAACCTACGTGCCATCCCGCACCGCGCACGACCTCTGAACCGAAAGACGGGCTTACGGAGCCCCATTCTCGGAGCGAGGAACGAGTCGGCAAGACCGTCAGTCCGCAAGACCCGCCCCCGGTGATCCGAGTCCGAGACCCGTCCCGTCCCGGGCCGAAAGACGAGTCGCAGACCCCCATAAGTCCGCAAACCCGCCCCCGGTGATCCGGAACCGAGACCCGACCCCAGCCCCGGAGTTAATCCAGGACCGAGAACCGCCCCTGGAGCGAAAGACAACGCTTCCGGTGATCCAGGACCAGCCCAGAGGACCTTCCCTTCCTTAGGAGCGCGCCACACGGCCTCGACACCCCTATGCGCTTTCGCGCCTCCCGAAGCGCGACCCAAAGGCCCCGGCACTTCAATGCGCTTTCGCGCCCTCCTCCCTGGTTTTGGTCCGCGGGGGTCCGAGGACCCCTACCGCCTGCGTCTCGCTAGTAACGCAGGCGGCACTCCCCTATCCGCCACCCGGGGGACGCGCCCAGGTAGAAGACCAGGAACTCCTCCCAGACCTAGGTCTGGGGCCTGGGAACCTAACCTAACCTAACCTAACCTAACCTAACCTAACCTAACCTAACCTAACCTAACCTAACCTAACCTAACCTAACCTAACCTAACCTAACCTAACCTAACCTAACCTAACCTAACCTAACCTAACCTAACCTAACCTAACCTAACCTAACCTAACCTAACCTAACCTAACCTAACCTAACCTAACCTAACCTAACCTAACCTAACCTAACCTAACCTAACCTAACCTAACCTAACCTAACCTAACCTAACCTAACCTAACCTAACCTAACCTAACCTAACCTAACCTAACCTAACCTAACCTAACCTAACCTAACCTAACCTAACCTAACCTAACCTAACCTAACCTAACCTAACCTAACCTAACCTAACCTAACCTAACCTAACCTAACCTAACCTAACCTAACCTAACCTAACCTAACCTAACCTAACCTAACCTAACCTAACCTAACCTAACCTAACCTAACCTAACCTAACCTAACCTAACCTAACCTAACCTAACCTAACCTAACCTAACCTAACCTAACCTAACCTAACCTAACCTAACCTAACCTAACCTAACCTAACCTAACCTAACCTAACCTAACCTAACCTAACCTAACCTAACCTAACCTAACCTAACCTAACCTAACCTAACCTAACCTAACCTAACCTAACCTAACCTAACCTAACCTAACCTAACCTAACCTAACCTAACCTAACCTAACCTAACCTAACCTAACCTAACCTAACCTAACCTAACCTAACCTAACCTAACCTAACCTAACCTAACCTAACCTAACCTAACCTAACCTAACCTAACCTAACCTAACCTAACCTAACCTAACCTAACCTAACCTAACCTAACCTAACCTAACCAGTCTGCAGCGAACGCTCGCCCCGTACGCAGCATTTCTACGTCGCTCCGTCGCGAAAAATCCTCAAAATCGGCAAATTGCGACTTAAAATTCCGTACTACGTCTTAAAAGTTGCGCGCTGCCGCCAGCTACCCGCTGGTGGTTTTAAAATCTTTTTAAGTGAAAAATTCGATTTTTTACAGCAAATTTTGTGTTTTTTCCCATATAAAACAGTTTAAAAATCCATAGTGTTTGTTTAAAAAAAAAAAAAAAAAAAAAAAAAAAAAAAAAAAAAAAAAAAAAAAAAAAAAAAAAAAAAAAAAAAAAAAAAAAAAAAAAAAAAAAAAATTCATAACTTTTTATAGTATTAACTTCTGTGAAAGATTTTTGTGTCAGTGCATTGTCCAAGTTCTCCCCTTCAAAACAATATATAACACTATATAATTACTGTTCAATTTATATACTTTAAATTCAGTACAAACTTAAGTGCGCGCTAAAACGCCCTTTTCGCAACACTCTAGGGCAAACGCTGTGGAAACAAGATCGACAACCCGCTAACTTTTAAGTGTCAAAAGGTGCGTCTAAGTGCTCTCTAACTGCCTACAAATTTTTAAAATTTTCCTTCTACGTTTTCTATTTTTCTTGGACAATTTTCCTTAAGTTGGTAGAAGTAGCCGTTGGCGCTAACTCCGGAAGTACATGTGCCACGGTGACATACTACCAATTAAAACACTCTATGCGACCTTTACTACCCCAATTCAATCAGAAACCAGACTTTCCTTAATCAGTTTTGAAGATATCGTGATTACCAACTTAAGTGTGAGTTTTAAAATTAGCATATCAACTTTTAAAGACTAATTACAAAAAATTATCAGCGAAGACAGTGTGTTTTTTTTACTTTTAGTACTTTTATGTGTCACGATAAACAGTGAAATTCAAAAATCAGAATTTTCGGACTTGTCATTCTTCAGATATATACTTCCATTAAGACCATTTGACTGCACCAATAAGTTTGTTACTGTTTTCTTAAAAGATCTATTTATAGAACTGCTTATAACTCCTTTATTCCTCGTCCAATCTCAATTTCCTTTTATATCCATCCCTTTTTTGCGTCCCTTATTACTTTTCTACACTTTTTATCCCGAATTTCCCAAAGGAAAAAAAGTCGATTTTCAAATTACGTAATAATTTAAGTATATTAAACTAAATCTCAAAAAAACATTTTAATTCTATAACTCCGGATCTACTCAACCGATTTTCAAGCGGTTTTCGCTTAAGTCCCTTATTTTCTTTCTTCTACCCGACCCCACCCAGAACTCACCCCTTTTCCACCCCTAACGACTTTTCACCCCCCACCCCCAAAATTTTTCCTTCTAAAATTCTGAAATAATTACTCCTGTACCGCCTCGTTTTACCCTTTAAAACGAGGTACCCCCCACCCCCCTCACTTTTTTAGTTTTCAATTAAAAGTCTATTTGCAGAAATTGGCTTTTTTTCCGCCACTTCCGCTCTTTATTCCTCCTAATCTTGCCCCCACACCCCCTCTTTTTTATAACCTCAACAGGTGCTCTACCTAATAGAGCACATACTCCCAAAAGCTCCATCCTATTCCGTCCATAAACCTTTCCGTTATCTTACTTCTCGTCTCATAAGGGTCTTCGACGCCATTACCGATTAAGTTGGTAGGCCACGTGGCGCCGAAACGGTGCGTCGGAGACCATTTTTGAGCGAATTTTCATTCAGCCATACCTGAAGCGATCTTTTGGGCAACCCACCCACAGCCCCCACCAGCGTCTCCAAATTCCAGAATTTTCGCACTTCGAGGGGAATAACTTTTTCCCTCGAAGCGCTGTCCTAAAATACATCGGGCATATCCATAATAGAGTAGGAGGGGCTTCTCCCCTTCTACCACTCCCCCCCCTCCCCTGCGCCGTTTCGCTGAAAACGGCATCCTAATCCTTTTAAATACGCCTTTTCACCCTCTCCACTTCAACCCACTACGCTATACCCCGACCCCCCCTCAACCCCCCCACTCTTAACCCCCTCAACCCCCCCCCCCCTTTTTTTTTTTTATATATATTATTATTTACCTAAACTCGCACCATGCAACGCACCCCCCCGCCCAGCAGGGCGACTTCGTCCTCTCGCCCCCTCTCCAAGAAATCTTCCCCCTCTTCGCCGCCCACTACCGACCCCCCCCCCTCCTCGAATGACAACGTGGCTCCTAAAGAAGCGGCACCTATGAAAAAGGTCAAGCAGCTGCCGGCCAAGGCCGAGGCCGTGATCGACATCCCGTCTTTGCTGGCTACCACCTCGGCTCTCTACTCTGCGCTCGTCGGAGCGCTGAAAGAGGGCAAGTCAGTCACCGCTTCTAACCGAGACTTCGCCATTCTTTGCGGCGCGGAAATGCTCGCTGCTGCGAAGAAACTTGAGGCCGCTAATGCACAAACGCCCTCCACCCCTTCCCCCCCTCTTGACACGGCGCTCCAGAGATTTGGAGACAGACTGGACGCCATCCTGGAGAAAAAGCTCGACCAGAAGCTACAGTCTATCCGCAACGACTTCTCCGACAAACTCTCTAAGCTTCAAAAGGAAACCAAGCACACCACCGAAGCAGCGGCGGCAAAAATTACAAAATCCTACGCTTCAATGGCCGCCAAACAGCTGCCCAGAAGCGTCTCCACCCTCGGCCCCACCACGAGCTCCTCCGCGGCGACCCAAGTCGTCGTGGCGCCTCCGCCCTCGACTCGTCCGGCGATCATCGTCGCCTCCACCGCACCGGTCTCCAACCGCCAGGAGGCCTTCGATAAGATTAGAAAAGCCGTCTCCTTCAGAGACGCTAAATACGCTCCGGCTAGGGTCGCCCCAGTCTCCCACAACAAGTACAGAATTGAATTCGACAGCCTCCGTGATCGAGACGATGCTCTCAAACGATTCAATGACACCCCCATCACCACCGCGGAGATCGCCCATAGGCTCAAGCCTATGGCCATCGTCAAGGGCATCTCCGTCGACATCGCTTCTGACGACCTGACATCCATCATTCTTCAGCAGAACCCCGAACTCGGTGAGTTTGATCACACACACCTACAGCTCAAATTTAAGCGGAATAACCGCAACCCCGCTCTGTACAACGCCGTCTTCGTGACCAGCCCTGACGTGTTCCGTGCCCTGACCGCCATGGGCAGGGTCCGTATAGAGTACCAGAGGGTCCACGTGAGTGAACACTCTCCGTTTCTCCAATGCCACTCGTGTCTGCAGTTCGGACACACACAAAAAAGATGCACCAACCCCCTCAAACGCTGCGCACACTGCGCTCAGGAGGGGCACACACACACCGATTGCCCCGCCAAGGAACAACCTGCCACCTGCCACAATTGCACCGCGCACAACACCCGCTTCAACTCCAGTAAACCACACCCCACTAACCACAAAGCCACATCAAACACGTGTCCTATTTTGAGGGCGATGCGAAGCAAGACCGAATTAAATGTTGATTATGGATTCAAGCCATAAATCACATATTATCCAGATTAACACTGATAGATCCCGAAATTCGTTCCACGAATTTCAACACTACTTCTACAATAGCCCTCATTCCATCGCCCTCGTGTCCGAGCCGTACGTAGGGAACGGGCGCGAGGCCAAACTTGTTTACGGCACCGGTCTGCAGCTCCTACAGTTCCCTCGAGACTCGCTACCTGCTAGAGCCTGCATCATCGCGAAGCAGGGCGTGAGTCTCCTGGGAATCCCGGAGTTCTCGTCTTCCGACCTATGTGTGGCTCGGGCTCAGATAGGACACACTCAGATACTCATCGCCTCCATCTACTTAGAACCCAAAATCAACGCCCACAGCGGCAACGACACACTCGCACGCGCCGAACACTTTCTACAACACCACATGCACACGCAGTGCGTTCTGGGCGGCGACTTCAATGGCTGGAACACCCTGTGGGGGAGCGCATACACCAATGCGCGCGGGAGGGAAGTTGAGGAGCTGGCTCACGCGGGCGGCCTGTACGTCTGCAACACCGGCTCCACTCCTACCTTCGAATGCGTCACGCATGGACGTATGCGCTCTTCCATCATCGACCTCACCCTGGCCTCCTATCCCACATGCGACTCAATCACAGACTGGAAGGTGAACCTCGACGCTTGTCCATCCTCACAACACAATGCAATCGACTTCACAATCACTCATAACCACTCTCACACACACACTCACTCCGAACAACACACCAACACATCCACCTTCCGCTACAAAAGCCATCGAGCACACTGGCCTTCGTTCGAGAGTGCTCTTCGAACACACATCTACACCACACCCATTCCAGACACCCGGATCGACACGCTCAGTCGTGAAGATCTGGACGCACTCATCCAAAACGTCACCGACCTCATCCACGCCGCCTGTAAGGAATCTATGCCCACTAGGGCTTCGGGTTCCAAAGCTCGGCCTCCTTGGTGGTCTGACGCTCTCGAATCGCGCAAACGCGAAATTATTAATTTACACCGTGCGCTACACACCGCCAAGAGAGACGGAGGGCCTACCGACTCTCTTGCCAGTCAGCTGCAGGAACTCAAGAACATCTACGCCAGCGAAATTAGGAACGAATCCACGTCCAACTTCCGTAAGTTCTGCGAGCTCCAAACCAAGGAGAACGTCTGGTCGCTCACTAATAGGCTCCTTAAGGAATCGCGCCCACGACGCCCTCCTACCACCTTAAAGGTCAACGACTCTTACACTACCAACGCACAGGACACCGCCAGAGCTCTACTGGACAACTTTTACCCCGATGACTTCCCTGACTCTTCACCAAGACATCACGAGCTCCGAGCTTCCTCTCACCTCCCCCCAGACACCCCAGACGACATCCCCTTCACTACCGCCGAGATCCTGGAGACTCTCAAGGACATGAGCCCTAAAAAGGCTCCTGGACTCGATCACCTCACTTCCGACATTTGCCTCCATTTCGCCCGCACATTCCCCGACCTCATCACCGCCATCATGAACCGCTGTTTGACGTTACGCTATTTTCCCATACAGTGGAAAAAGGCGTACGTCAAGATCATTCCCAAACCCGGCAAGACTGACTTCGCGGACCTTAACTCATACCGACCGATTGGACTGCTGCCTGTCTTCGGAAAAGTGCTCGAAAAGCTCTTTGTCCGGCGCGTTACCTTCGCGGCCACGCGCGCGGACAAATTGAGCGAGAGACAGTACGGTTTCAGGCCGCTGACCAGTACCACGACCGCCCTCAAGGCGGCCGTCGACCACATTACGCAAACTAAATCCGACGGACTTCTTACTCTAGCTGTCTCGCTGGACATCAAGGCTGCGTTTGACAACGCCTGGTGGCCAGCACTCTTCCACCGACTCCGACATATCGACTGTCCCTCCAACATCTTCGGACTTATACTTAACTACACTACCGACCGGACTGTGACCCTGGATCACGCTGGCTTCCGGGTCACTAAGAACATGACCAAGGGCTGCATTCAGGGATCGACCTGCGGCCCCCTCTTGTGGAACATCATCCTCGATGAGCTACTGGAGCTCGACCTTCCATCCGGATGCCGGATCCAGGCCTTCGCGGATGATGTTCTGCTCATTGTAGCAACCAAGGACCTGCCCAGCTTACAGGCAACCACTAATCAAGCACTACACGCTATAGTGAGCTGGGGACGGAGTGTCAAGCTCACTTTTAGCCCTCACAAGACACAAGCCATTGCTTTTAGCAACAAGGCGCGACACGCACTCATTCACATCGACTCACATGCACTACACTTCCAGGACGACATCAAGCTTCTTGGCGTCGTTCTGGATCAACAACTTCTCTACAGAAAACATGTCACTCACGTCATCCAGAAAGCCACCAACATTTTCCACAGACTCACACTTTACTGCAGTCCCACATGGGGAGCCCACCCTGAAAATATCCGCACCATTTATCTCCAAGTTATCCAACCCATCATCACCTACGCCGCCGGCATTTGGGGCCATGTCGTCAGGAAAAAATACATTTGCCAAAAACTTTTGAGCATGCAGAGGGGTTTTGCTCTCCGAGCTATCAAGGGCTTCCGCACGGTCTCCACGACCGCGGCGCTCGCCCTCGCTCGTTTCACCCCCATCGATCTGAAGGTCTTGGAGACTAACATTATAGAATCCGCCCGACTCTCTGGGCACTGCACCTTCGTTCCTGACGACATCGCTCTCGAACGGCACGTTCCCCCAGACCTACTCCTCCATCCCGCCCACAGAATCACATTCTCGCCCCGCAGCTTCCACTCCCAAGCAGACCTATCTGATCACCTCAACTCTTTCCCCACTCCCATTCCCACCATTTACACTGATGGGAGCAAGCTCGACGACGACTCGGTCGGTGCAGCCTTCGTCTGTTACGACGGAGAACGGCCGCCAGTCGTCAAGAAGTTCAAGCTCCATCCCTCCTGCTCGGTTTTCCAAGCCGAACTCTTCGCCCTCCTTCAAGCCTCCAGGTGGGCTTCCCAACACAACTTCCCACAAACCCTCATCCTCTCCGATTCCAGAGCCGCCATTGAGGCCTCCCAGAACCGCAGCAACACACACCCCTTGGTTTCGAGCCTTCACTACACTCTACACCAACACTCACCCACCGGTTATATCGACTTTGCCTGGGTTAAAAGCCACGCTGGTATAACCGGGAACGAACTCGCAGACGAGGCGGCAAAGAAGGCCGCCACCTTGCACAAAGCCCCCGACTACTGCTGCTATCCCATCAGCTTCGTCAAGCACAAAGCTAGGGAAGTCAGCCTTCTAAAATGGCGGGAAAGGTACGTGAACGCGTCTCAGGCACAGCACACTCGCGACCTACTCCCCACAATCGACCACATCTTTACACTGTTCAAACACACACACACCACATTCACCCTCACACAGATACTCACCGGTCACGCATACAACAACGCATACCTGCATCGTTTCAAACTCACCGAGTCCGACGTCTGCCCGTGCGACCGCGCCTCTTCGCAGACCATCGAGCACCTCCTTCAGAGGTGCCCTAATTTTGCAGCCCACAGATTCGACCACGAGCAGCTCTGTGGGCACCTCGGACTGTCGCCTTATGCCCTTGTCGACCTACTCGAGAGCAAATCCTGCGTCGACTCCTTCGCCCGGCTGTCGAATTCGATCATCAAGGTCCTCAAGGACTTCAACGCTGGCCTATGAAGCCCAAGCTCTGTACATATGTAATTAGATCCTTATATTATATTTTACACACTATTTTTATTTTTATTAGTCTTAAGTTTTACCACTGGCCTATGAAGCCCTGTAAATACTTTATTAACTTTTAATTTTCCACTTTATATACATTTTCTTTAGTCTTAGCATCTTATACCAAATTACTTGTGTACCATTACCTGTGTGATTGTGAGACACCCCGCTCTCGCTCCAGACTGGAAAAAAAAAAAAAAAAAAAAAAAAAAAAAAAAAAAAAAAAAAAAAAAAAAAAAAAAAAAAAAAAAAAACTATAAAATAAAACAAAAAAAAAAAAAATATATACATATATATGGAGAAAAAAAAAAAAAAAAAAAAAAAAAAAAAAAAAAAAAAAAAAAAAAAAAAAAAAAAAAAAAAAAACTACCTCTTACATTATAGATTTTAAAGACTTATTTTGTATCTTATATTTTTGTAATCCACACTTTGCTTTGTATCTACTTTTTACTTTAGTATATAAGTCATCTTGTTCTCTAGCCTTAAGTCTTCACCCTCCACCTTCATTCCAACGTCATGTGACATCATCGCATGATGAAATTGTTGCGGAGAACACGGCTGCCGGGGACTACGCCATCGCCTGCCCCATGTTCTCCGCTGCACTCCATCCCCATCAACATCATTATCATCATCCATCAATCGTGTCGTTAGGCCGCGGAAGAGGGGTCAACTGTATCAAATCGCAGAAAACTCCTCTCCGCGGTCGACTTCACTCCATCAAGTCTCCACGGCGACCATAATTATATCTACAATGATACTTTTATTTTAAATTTGTATATTACACTAAATATTTTCTCTTTTTTTACCAATTAATCTCATTATCACTAGCCGGAGCGTCCCCTTTACCACTCATTACCCTTATACACTCATTTTTTTTTTTTTTTTTTTATATTTTTCACCCCATCTAAATAAAAACCCCAATTGTAAAGCAATTTATTTAAAAAAAAAAAAAAAACCTAACCTAACCTAACCTAACCTAACCTAACCTAACCTAACCTAACCTAACCTAACCTAACCTAACCTAACCTAACCTAACCTAACCTAACCTAACCTAACCTAACCTAACCTAACCTAACCTAACCTAACCTAACCTAACCTAACCTAACCTAACCTAACCTAACCTAACCTAACCTAACCTAACCTAACCTAACCTAACCTAACCTAACCTACAGACCCATAGGACTTTTACCTGTCTTCGGAAAGGCTCTCGAGAAGCTTTTCGTTCGTCGCGTCACGTTTGCCGCGATGAAAACGGACAAGCTGAACGAGAACCAATTCGGATTCAGGCCACTGACCAGCACTACGGCCGCCCTCAAGGCGGCCATCGACAGAATCAGACAAAACAAGACAGACGGACTCATGACTCTGGCGGTGTCCTTAGACATTAAGGCCGCCTTCGACAATGCCTGGTGGCCCGCCCTCTTCCACAGACTGAGACTCATCGACTGCCCCTCTAATATATACGGACTTATTCACAACTACACAACGGACAGGACAGTCACTCTGGACCACGCCGGCTGTAGAGTGTCCAAGACTATGACCAAAGGCTGTATACAGGGATCCGCCTGCGGCCCTATCCTGTGGAACATCATCCTCGATGAGCTCCTGGAACTCGATTTACCCTCTGGGTGTCGACTACAGGCCTTCGCGGATGATGTTCTACTCGTCGCGGCTGCCGGGGATTTGGCTACACTGCAGAACAACACTAATCACGCACTACACACGATCGTGAGCTGGGGAAAGGGGGTCAAGCTCACGTTCAGCCCAACAAAAACACAAGCCATCGCCTTCAGCGACAAGGCAAGACACGCACACATACACATCGACTCTCACGCACTACACTTCCAGGATGATATCAAATTACTTGGCATCATCCTGGACTCAAAGCTACTATTCAATAAACACGTCACACACGTCATCAACAAGGCCACCCGCATCTTTAACAAACTGATTATGTACTGCAGACCCACCTGGGGTGCCCACCCGGAGAACATCCGTACCATATACCTCCAAGTTATCCAACCTATTATCACATACGCCGCCGGCATATGGGGCCATGTCGCCAAGAAGAAATATATAAGACAAAAACTCCTCAGTCTACAGAGAGGATTTGCCATCCGGGCCATTAAGGCCTTCCGCACCGTGTCCACAGTTGCCGCCATAACTCTGGCGCGCTTCACTCCACTGGACCTCAAAGTCATCGAGGTCCGGCGAATCGAAATGGCTCGACTTACGGGCAAAAGCGACTTTCTTCCTGGCGACATCCCCCTAGAACGACACATCCCTCCCCATCGACTCCTACACCCAGCCGACAGAATCACCATTCAACCCAAATTTTTCAACTCGCAACCCGAACTATCTGAACATCTCTCTTCCCTCCCACATCCCATCGTTACCATCTACACTGATGGCAGCAAATTGGAAGACGACACAGTCGGAGCAGCCTTTGTCTGCTTCGAAAGTGAAAATAATATGCCGACCATCCGCAAATTCAAGCTTCACAACTGCTGCTCAGTCTTCCAAGCTGAATTATTCGCTATCCTCCAAGCCGCCGGGTGGGCCTCCCGGAAAAACTACACTCACACCCTCATTCTGTCAGACTCCAGATCCGCCATCCAAGCCACTCAGAACCGCAGTAACACGCACCCACTAGTCTCTAAAATACACAACACCATACACACACACACCGGCTATATCGACTTTGCCTGGGTCAAAAGCCATGCAGATATAGCCGGGAACCAAATTGCGGACACGATGGCGAAGCTAGCGACCAGGGCTCACAAAGCCCCGGACTACCACTATTACCCTATCAGCCACATAAAGCGACTTGCGAAGGACGACAGCTACTCCGCATGGAACCGGTGGTATAACAACGAAATAACCGGCAGATACACACACACACACCTCCCCACAATCGACGACGTCCACACTCTCTTCAGACACACCGACATTACGTTCACACTTACACAGACACTCACAGGACACGCCTACAACCTCACATACTTGCACAGATTCAAACTCACCGAGTTCGAGGTCTGCCCCTGCGATGGTGTCTCTCGGCAAACCCTCGAACATCTTTTACAGTTTTGCCCCAGATTCGCCAGAAACAGACACGAACATGAGGCGGTCTGCCGTTACCTCGGATTCTCTCCGTACAAGATAACTGATCTCATTAAAAACGAACACTGCATCCAGTCCTTTGCCAGGTTGGCGAACTCGATTCTGAGCGTCCTCAAGGACTTTAATAACCCTTGTACTACTTGACATTCCTTTCTTTTTTTTTTTTTACATTACATGTGCACTTTTTCTTTTATTCTTATTGTACATAGCACCATTTTTAACTGTAACTCTCTAAATTAATTAATGTAACTCTCTAATTTTGTGACTGTGAGACATCCCGCTCTTGCTGCAGACTGATTATATATTTAAAAAAAAAAAAAAAAAAAAAAAAAAAAAAAAAAAAAAAAAAAAAAAAAAAAAAAAAAAAAATACATATATATATAATAAAACAAATAAAAAATGATTATACATATTGATATATATTACAAAAAAAAAAAAAAAAAAAAAAAAAAAAAAAAAAAAAAAAAAAAAAAAAAAAAAAAATACCTTACATCGTTGTCTCATATATAAATGTAACATTATTGTACAAAATGCTGATTGTTGTAAACTATTATTATTTTACCCATGATATTAACTATTCGTACTAATTGTTAAAGACTTATTTTATTATTACTATTCTTCTTGCTATGTTAATGTAACATAATTGTACATAATGTTGATTGTTGTAAATCACCATAATTTTATTATCATCCTAAGAATTGTCCTAAGAATTGTCTAATTTATATAACGTACATCTCATGTTAGATTAAGTATATCTACTACACTTTTACAATTTCATCTCCACCTAAATGTACTCATGATACCAACTAATTGTACCATTTATATAAGACTATCATATTATCATTATTACTTTCTTGCCATGTTATTCCATGAAAAACTTTATTCCATTTCTGCTAAATATAAAAAAAAAAAAAAAAAAAAAAAAAAAAAAAAAAAAATTACATCTACTATTTCTTTACACCACTGTCTATTTAATTGTTAATGTGCGGCTAACTATTTGTATAAATATGTTGACAGGAGCAGACACCTCAGAAATCTCTAATATAAACTGACACCCTGCTCCTGTCAGCTAATGCAACAATCAACATCCCTCATCATTATCTTCATTGGTACGGAGGCAGAGGAAAATTGTATCAAATCGCAATCTCTCTGCCTCCAACCAATTTTCTACTTCAACTAGCCTCTTTCCGGCTAATCAATCATCGTAATTATCATTACAAAAGCGACAATAAACACCATACTGTGTACCAAATTTATTTAAAAAAAAAAACCTAACCTAACCTAACCTTTTTTTTTTTTTTTTTTTTTAACGTGGGGAAAATCCGTCATGGACACCCTCCGGTAGGGGGGGCTCGGAGGGGATTCAGACTCTTACTGAATAAAAACCGCCACGTGTGTTCTGCCGTGCGCCTATGTGGCGGGATCACAAGGACGCTTGTCAGCTCATTCGCAACCCCGCCGGCGCTTGCCCTTTCGGGCCCACCGCGGTGCAAAGCACCTCGGAGGACGCAGTCGAACACGAAGCGCGCCCTCCCCTCCTTGGGGGGACCGTGCAAGTCGGACGACGAATCCCCCGACCCATCGCCCGCGTGGCCCCCCCCGCGGGCAGGGGGACACCCCCCGCCCGCATCGCGCCTGTGGGTACAATCCCGCGCCGCCCCGGCGCCCCAGGCCTAGCCCGGCGACTCGGCTCGCCAGGCACCTAGCCCGAGGCGGACAATGTCAGCCCGACGAAGCCGACAAAGGCCAGGGTGGCCGCAGTCAAGGCCCTCTAGCCGACCGCAGCCTCGGCGCGAGAGAGCGCCCCCGCACGCCTTAGGGCGGGCGAGCGAACCCGCCCACCCCACTCCCCGCACCGCGTCGCAGTGCCATACCCTCACCGACGGCAACCTACGTGCCACCCCGCACCGCGCACGACCTCCGAACTGAAAGACGGGCTTTCCGGGCCCCCTTCTCGGAGCGAGGAACGAGTCGGCAAGACCGTCAGTCCGCAAGACCCGCCCCCGGTGATCCAAGTCCGAGACCCGTCCCGTCCCGGGCCGAAAGACGAGCCGCAGACCCCCATAAGTCCGCAAACCCACCCCCGGTGATCCGGGACCGAGACCCGACCCCGGCCCCGGAGTTAATCCAGGACCGAGACCCGCCCCTGGAGCGGAAGACAACGTTTCCGGTGATCCAGGACCAGCCCAGAGGACCTTCCCTTCCTTAGGAGCGCGCCCAACGGCCTCGACACCCCTATGCGCTTTCGCGCCTCCCGGAGCGCGACCCAAAGGCCCCGGCACTCCAAACGCGCCTACGCACGTCCTCCTCGCGCCGCGTCGCAGCGCCAAACCCTCACCGACGGCAACCTACGTGCCACCCCGCACCGCGCACGACCTCTGAACCGAAAGACGGGCTTACCGAGTCCCATTCTCGGAGCGAGGAACGAGTCGGCAAGACCGTCAGTCCGCAAGACCCGCCCCCGGTGATCCGAGTCCGAGACCCGTCCCGTCCCGGGCCGAAAGACGAGTCGCAGACCCCCATAAGTCCGCAAACCCGCCCCCGGTGATCCGGGACCGAGACCCGACCCCGGCCCCGGAGTTAATCCAGGACCGAGACCCGCCCCTGGAGCGAAAGACAACGCTTCCGGTGATCCAGGACCAGCCCAGAGGACCTGCCCTTCCTTAGGAGCGTGCCACACGGCCTCGACACCCCTATGCGCTTTCGCGCCTCCCGAAGCGCGACCCAAAAGCCCCGGCACTTCAATGCGCTTTCGCGCCCTCCTCCCTGGTTTTGGTCCGCGGGGGTCCGAGGACCCCTACCGCCCGCGTCTCGCAGGCGGCACTCCCCTATCCGCCACCCGGGGGACGCGCCCAGGTAGAAGACCAGGAACTCCTCCCAGACCTAGGTCTGGGGCCTGGGAACCTTTTTTTTTTTTTTTTTTTTTTTACGCTGGAAAATGCATTTACGCACCCCCGTCACCCGAAGGCGACGGAAGTCTGAGACTCCCGGCGGGGAGTGCAATGCCGGACTACTCAGTAAAAACCAGCGGTGCCCTCGTCGTCCTGGTGGGGCGCCACGGGACCACTAAAAGTATTCGCCATGACGCCCCGGACGGTGGGCCTGCCTGCGGGTGCAGGGCAGGCCGCCTCCGGTTGTAGAGCGCTCCCGGGCACCGAGAGCGCTCCCTCATCGCCGCAGGGAGAAGAGGGGCACGCGGAGCGCCCCCGCGCCGAGCCCGATGCAGAGGACGGAGGAGCGCGCCGCCACGCCTCCCCCCCCGCACCACACCCACCGCGGAAGCACCCCGCGCGCCCCCCCCCCCCCCGCGACTTGCGGGAAGGAGAGGGGCGCGCGGAGCGCCCCCGCGCCAAGCACGATGCGGAGGGAAGGGGAGCGGCCCAGCGACGCCTCCCCCCCCACACCGCGCCCGCCACGAGGGCGCCCCGCGCGCCCCCCTCCCCCCCGCGACTTGCGAGGAGGAGAGGGGCGCCGGCTGCGCCCCCGCGTCAAGCACGATGCGGAGGGTGGAGGAGCGCGTAGCGACGCCTCCTCCGTCCCGCCGGTCGCCTCCTTCGTAGCGCGTCGGCGTGAGCGTCGGCTTCGCGCTCACGCTCCGCAGCCTCCTTCAGCGAAATAACTTCTTCGCAGAAGGAGGCCACGGCCGACCAGGACCTCGCGCTGCCGAGCATGGAGCGGACCACGCTCGACAGCGCGAGGTCTCCGCCGATGACCGCCACGAGGGCCCTCCGCTGAGGGTCCCAGGCGGCGCACTCTTCTAGCGTGTGGCGCGCCGTGTCAATCGGAGCACCGCACTCGTGACAGGCAGGGGTGGCTTCCCTCCTCGCGATCTGGTGCAGGTACTTACCAAAGCAACCATGCCCGGTAAGTACCTGCGTCAGGCGGAAGGTCAGCACCCCGTGCCGCCTTTGGACCCAGCGACTTAAGTGTGGACGTATCGCGTCCACCGTCACCGTGCCCGCCGCCGGAGACCCCAGGCTCTCCTCCCACTTGATCATCAGGGCCCTCTTAGCTGAGCCCTGATGTCCATCGCTCGGTCCGTACTACGGACCTGCCCTTCTCCAGCTCTGAGGCTCGACTTTGCCGCGTACACTCTCGCGAGCATCTCCGCCTGGAGTTCCCAGGGCGGATCGCCCGCGAGGAGCGTGGCCGCCGTCCACGACACCGTACGGTATCCCCGTATCGCTCTCACCGCTATGGCCCTCTGGGGTCTCCGCAGGAGAGCCTTGTTGTCGCGAGACGCGAGAGCGTCGGCGAACACGGGGGCACCGTACAGTGCCATGCTGCGAACTATGCCGACGTATAGACGTCGGCATGGCGAGTCCGGGCCGCCTACGTTGGGCAGAAGTCTGCCCAGCGCGGCGGCGGCTTTCTCGAGCCTCGGAGCGAGCTCTCTAAAGTGCGGACCGAAGCTCCACCGGCCGTCCAGGGTTAGGCCGAGATATTTCATCTGGGCCTTGACGGCGATCTCCACCCCCTGTACGACCACACGCGCACCTCGGGGGGGGCCTCTTCGTGGGCCGTGGAAGAGGAGGGCCTCCGTCTTCGACAAGGAGACCCTCAGGCCCAGTGCCTCGATGCGGCCGACCGCTATCGTCGCGCCGGTTCGCGCCAGACCGGCCGCCTCTTCGAAGCTGCCGCCCCGGGCCGTCAGCAGAGTGTCGTCCGCGTAGCAGATGACACTGAGCCCGGGCGGCAGTGGCGTCCGCAGCAGCCAGTCGAAGCCGACGTTCCACAGGGTCGGTCCGAGGACGGAGCCCTGCGGAACGCCGCACTCGACGCGACGGCGATACAGTCGGCCGTCGCCCCCCTCCCATAGGACCTCTCTCTCGCGGAGGTACGCCTCCAGCAGACTCTGGAGATATGGAGGCACGTCCTGATACTTCAGTGCCTCCACAATCGTCTCAACAGGAATGCTGTTGAAGGCGTTCGACACGTCCAGCGAGATGGCCAGGAGAACGTCTCCGCTGGCCACCACCTCCGCGGAGAGGGACCTAAGGGCGTTCAGAGCGTCCAGGGTGGAGCGGCCCGCCCTGAACCCGTACTGAGCGTTCGACAGACCCGGCCCCGACTCGTCGAGGTGCCGGACGAGACGGTCCGCGAGAATCTTCTCGAAGAGTTTGGCCGTCTCGTCCAGCAGCACGATCGGCCTGTACGCGGAGGGAGAGTCGACAGGTCGGCCCTCCTTACGTATCAGGCACAACCGGCCCGTCTTCCACGGCTTCGGGAACTGCCCGGAAGCTAGACACTTGTCGAACAGTCCCCGAAGTTCTCCTCTCAGGTGTTCCAGGGCGATATACAATACTCGCCCCGGAACACCATCCGGCCCCGGCGCCGTCTTCTTGGCCCTCAGACGCTCGAGGGCCGTATCCATCTCCCCCTCCGAGATGCCGGGTGGGGAGGGCGGGTCGAACTCGGTCCGAGAAGACGGCGACGGCGTCGCCATCGTCGGGGGAACATGTACGGGACGGTGCGGAAACAGTTCCGACACCGTCCGCCAGAGGAGATCCGGCGGCATCGTTTCCGTCACGGGGGCGCCCTGCGCGCGAAGCTTGCTTCGCGCAGCGCGATAGGGACGGCCCCATGGATCTCGGTTTAGACCCGCCAGCAGCTCCTTCCAGGCGGCGTCCTTCCCTCGGCTGATGGCGTGCTGCAGGGCCTGCTTTGCCGTGCGGTATGCATCCCGCAGCTCCGCCTCCAGAGCCGGATCCCTGGCGCTGCGCCTCCGACAGCGTTGATACGCCCGGCGGGCGGTCATGCTGGCCGCACGGAGCTCCGCTATTTCGGGCGACCACCAGTACCCCGCCCGCCGTCCTAGCGGGTGGCGGCCGACCTTCGGCATGGCCGCATCGCAGACGTTGGCCAACGACCTACGAAAGCGGCCAGCCAGCTCATCCACGCTGGCACCATCGGCGTCGCGGTGGCTCGCCCACCGCTGGACGATTGCGGCCTCGCGCGCCGCCTCGACGTCGAGCCTGCTTAGGGCCCAGCGGGGTAGCCTGCTCGGGCCCCTCGACCGATCTGCTGACGAGGACGGGGTGGAGACTCCGAACCTGATATAGTTGTGGTCCGAGAGAGTCTCCACCCCCTCCTCCACTCTCCAGTCTGTCACTCTCCGCGCGATTGCGGGGCTGGCGAACGAGAGGTCCACCACGGAACCCCCGCGCAATCGCACGCACGTCTGAACGTTTCCAACGTTCAGGAGTGACAGACCAGAGAGGAGGGCCCAATCCTCGACGGCCCGCCCCCTCGCATCCGTGTTCGGGTTGCCCCAGGCTCGGGACTTGGCGTTGAAGTCGCCGAGAACTATCACGGCTCTCGGCGATTGTCGGCATACCGCAGCTCTGACGGTGTCGAGGAAGACCTCGAAGTCCGCCAGGCTGCGGTTGGGGGAAAAGTAGAGGCCGATGACCGCATACTCTCCCCACGTCACCACGACGTATCCCGAGCCGCGCTCCACGAGTGCGAGGGGGCGGGTAGCGGAACTGCCTAGTGCGACCGCCACCGTGCCGTCGAGATCCCCCAACCAGTTCGGTTGGGGGGGAACCCAGTACGGTTCGCAGACGACGGCCACATCGATCATCCACTGCGCCATGGACTGGGTCAACAAGTCCTGAGCCCTGGCGCAGTGGTTGAGATTGGCTTGGAGGAAGCTGTGATGTCTGATGTGATCCATGGATTACTCAGACATCACAACCTCCACCTCCCCCGCCGCGGCCGGGGGGGCAACGCCGTCTGCGGCTGTCTGGCTTGCGGTCTCTCGGGGGGCCCGGGTTCCGAGGGCCCCCTTTCCTTTCGAGGTCGCAGGCCTGCACCTGCGGCCGCACATGATGTGCCCCGAGGGTTTACCTCCCTCGGCGCACACCACGCAGCGCGGTGTCTTCTCCGGGCAGGAGGCGACCTTGTGCCCCGCGTTCCCGCATTTAAAGCAGAGGTCGCCCCTGTCGACAGACGCCGGACACTTCGGGCGCGTGTGGCCCAACCCCATGCACTTAAAGCAGCGCATGGGGAGCGCCTCCAGGGCCGACACTCGCACCGAGCTCCAGCCGATCAGTAGCCTGCCCCCCTCGGTCAGCGCTTTCGCAACCGAGACGGGGCAGGCTACGACGGTGGAGCCCATGCCGCCGAAGCCGGAGCGGATCGCCCCGACCCTCACCGTGCCGACGTCGGACGATGTCGCCTTCGCGACCGCCGCCGCCACCCTCTCGGGAGTGGCCGTGTCATCCAGGCCCGAGATGCGCACCTGCGCGGTCTTAACGGGCCTGACGACAGTGGCCACGTCCGCGAGGGCCTCCCTGAGCCGGCTGGCGAGCCGGTCGGCCTTCTCCTCTTTGTCGGAACCGGGGATCTCGAGCATCCTCGCTCCCGTCGCCGTATGACGGAAGAGGATGCGCTCGATCCCCAGTTCCTCCAATTTCACGGTGTCTTCAGCCGACCGGAAGATGGAGTCGTAAGTTTGACCCTTCTCTACAGCCGCCGGCTGCAGCTGGACGACGACTGCCGCAGTCTTCGGGGCCTTGAATTTGGCCTTAACCGTCGCCTTTGTTGCCGGCCTTCCGGGCTGCTTGGTCGGCTTGGCGGTCGGCTTGGCGGCCGGTCGCGCGGACGACGCCGCGGCTGGCTTGCCAGTCGGCTTCACCGCAGGGGCGGCAGTCCGGCCTTCGACTGCAGGTGTAGATGGAGGGGCGGAGGACTTCCCTTTCCCCTTCCTCTTGCCCTTCCCTCTTTTAACCACTGTTGCCCAGGTTTCCTCCCGGGCAACCGTGGAGGGGGCCGCCGACGTAGTGGCCGCCGTCTCAGGGCGTCGAGGTCCACCAGCTCCCAGTTGGGGGCGGACCGACGGAGCCGGCGGCAGCCTCTCCTCGATCTGCGCCAGCCGGACGTTCATCATATCGCCCAGCGAGCAGGTCAAGGAGTGCTTGAACTCCTCTAGCATGGCCGCCACCGGAAGTGTCGCAGGTGGACCGGCGACTGAGGCGTTGGCAGCGGCGGCGGCGGCGGCGGCGGCGTTAGCGGCCGCTTCCGTCTTCGCCTCGGCGAAGCCGCGCCGCATCGCCTTCAGCTCAGTTTTCATTGCCTCTATTTCGATCCTGAAGCGGCGGTTCTCCGCTCGGAGCCGCCTCACTTCATCGGCCTCGGTCCTAGAGGCAAAGGCGTCGACCACCTCGCTCAGGTCCGTCGCGGACCTCTTCAGCTTTGCGACGAACTCGCCTTTGAGGTTCCCGGATTTCCGGGCAACCTCTAGTATTACGGCGAGTCCCTCGCCCGCGCGCGCCCTGAGTTCCTGCGCGTTGAGCGCAACAACGTCGTCTACGATCAACGAGCCGACGTCGGGCTCGTTGTCGATGAGTATGTTTACGGGTTCCGGCCGGACAGGTGCTGGCTTGAGGAACTTTTCGCGGGAAGGACCCACCGTGGTTCCTCTCGCCTTTCCCCTTCTCGCCGTGTTAATTTTAGCGAGGCCCGCGCCCTCGGCCTCCGTGTCCGAACCGTCACGCCCAGACGCGAAGGTCGAGGATGAGGGTCGCTTCCGCCGTCCCGTCAAAGCAATATGCCTGTCAGGGGATCCCGAAACCATGTCTGTATCGGTGTCCGTTTTGTCGTCCGCAGCCAGAACCGCAAAACGGTTTCCACCTTTGTCCTGGCCCTTAGAAGGGCCTTTTTGGCGTGAGAGGAATCTCCCCTTGCGATCTCGCGAGGGGAGACCAGTCCTCGAGAGTGACGGCTCGTTTGAGCCGCCACTCCGAAGGCTGTTATCGGAGTCCGTATTTCTTGCAGAGGTCGTATCACCGCCCTTCCCGGGCACAACGTCAACGCCCATATGGGGCGAATCACAGTAACAAAGGGTGCCCTCCCCAGAATCGAACGGGCAGCGTGCATCCGAAGATGCACGGAGGGATTCTCCTTTGCCGGAGGCGCAGGTACCCTCCTGGGGTAGTTTCGTTTTAGTCTTTGTTTCCATGATTAATAGGGCTATTTCACAGCTTAGATTTTTAATCGGGGTTTACTCCCCTAGGCCGCGCGGCTGACAAGCCGCTAAAGGTGCGCCCACACCTACTGGTTTTGGTCCGCGGGGGTCCGAAAACCCCTACCACCCGCTCAGTGCGAGTGGCGTTCCCCTATCCGCCACCGTGGGGACGCGCCCAGTAGAAGTCCAGCAACTCCTCCCCTTGGAGCCTAGGTCCCAGACCTAAGTCCGAGACCCAGGCCCCAAAGGCCTGGGGGGGCCTGGGAACCTAACCTAACCTAACCTAACCTAACCTAACCTAACCTAACCTAACCTAACCTAACCTAACCTAACCTAACCTAACCTAACCTAACCTAACCCCAGTAGCGCCCCGCCCGCCACCGAGAACGGTCGATTTTACACGTGCTCCGCAAATTTTTAATGTTTAAAAATCGATTAAAGTGGTTTTTTCGCATCGTACAACCAAGTGACAGGTATCAAAAGTTGCGTCTCGACGCGCCCCATCCGGTGGTGCAATTTGTTTTTCCGGAAAATTCCAATAACTATCGGAAAAAGTGAGAAAACAGTGAAAATTAACATAAACGGGTAAAAACCGCAAAAAGATAACTTTGTGAAAGCAATAAAACTGTGATTTTTGAACAGTTCGTGACGTTCTATATGTCAAAACTTGTGTCGATCTGTGTTTTAAACAGCTGCATAAACAGTTTAGTGAAAAACAATAAATTTAAAAACTTATAAGTGTAAAACCTCAAATTAACCACCACCAAAAGTTTGTAACGTGAACGCCGCGTAAACTAAAGCGACGACCTAGTGATTTTTATTTACCATCAGAAAGGTCTTATTAAGGCCTTTCACTGGACACCTGTTTTGGATTTTTCTCGCGCTCGAGCGCTGAGAAATAACCAAAAAAAAAAAAAAAAAAAAAAAAAAAAAAAAAAAAAAAAAAAAAAAAAAAAAAAAAAAAAAAAAAAAAAAAAAAAAAAAAAAAAAAAAAACAGGTACCACGTTTTCACGTGCTCCTACTTCCCGAGGTGCGAGGGGGACGTGCGATACACCAAAAGACGCGGCGCGGCGAGGCAGTTACAACGGCGCTTTCAGCACTTCAAATAGATAAGTACTTCCGAAGATATTCAATTTTGAAAATTTCGTCGTTTTTCAATCAAATTTTATTCAAAAAGTAAAGCGACGACCCCCCCAAAATTTTATTAAATATAAATTGTCTCAGTTAGGCCTAAGTTCATACAAAATTTCAAAATTTTTGGATTAGTAGTTTTTAAATTATAATTTTTTGAAGTTAAGGGTGAGCACGAGGGGGTGCTCCCCGCGGTTGGATATCGTCGGAAGCTATTTCATAAGTTAGATATAAGTGTAAATAGTAGCCCTAATTTTTTGTAGAATTTTTATGCCATTTTTTGTAGTTTTAATATTAATTTAAGTGCTAAAAAAAGCGGTTTTTCCACCCCCAAAAATCGGGGGTTGGTTTTAAAATTTTTATTTTAATATACCTGTATAGGTCTCAAAAAGACCTTTTACCTGACACCAAACACGGGTCATTTCGGGCAACGGGGGCCGAAATAAGCAGTTTTGAATTTCTTGGCGGCCATATTGGTCGCCATTTTAAAAAACTTTAAACGGTCATAACTCCGGTGATTTTGATCACATTGACTCGGGACTTTCGACGGAGTCACTGTCGAGTTGGGACCTGTGGCTGGAGACACTAAGCGGCTCTACGTAGAGTCAACCTCCCGATCCTGTTTCTTGGACCGGGAGTGGACGGAGCAGCTCGTGGCCAGCACGGGGAGCCGTCGCACGGGTTTCTGCGATCAGCGGTTCCCGAAATATCTAATTTCTGTTTTTTTCAAGAAGTAGTTCGGGTCTTAGGTGCCGATAAAGAACGAAATTAGAAGATAGGATATCTCGGGAACCGCTGGTCGTAGAGCGACGCGGTTTTCAGTGCTGACTTTCCCTCACTGAGGGCTATTAATTTAATTATATCTGACGACTCTACGTAGAGTCACTGACCAAAAAGTAGAGTTTACTCACTTTTTGTTAGTTTGTAAGTTAGTTTTAGACAGTTTTAGGACCCAGGCATATTTGCCTGACTTTTACTTATATATAGGAACAGTCTCTGACTTTTACAACCGCTATTGCGGGATTTATATATTTTGACAAATTATTATATTTAAATTATACAATTTATTTTGACACTGTTCCTTTTAACCTTTAACGCGACCCCCACTAAAATGATGACTCCCAGGACCCCACCAAAACAACAAGAGGTGATTAATTCACCCGTACCCTCCCCCAAAGGACTCCAAAAGTCTGTCCGCACCAGTATTGATATGATTGAGCAGGTCACTAAGGATTCTGCTCTTGAAAAATCACAGGGTGCGTTGACTACATCCAAGCCGAAAGTGCAAATAGCCCGGAAGGTAGCGCGTAGCCCTAAGGAAGGGGGTGAAGCGCGGGCGTGCACACAAATAGCGACCACTTCAAGGAGCAAAGCGCAGGTTGCATTTGTTATTTCCCCCGGAAGGCCGAGCAAATTTGCTCAGCAAAAGCCGAGTAAAAGGGGACCGGTTGCCGGGGAGTCAAATGAACGAACAACCCCGGAAGTAGGGAATAGTCCTAAGGAGGAGGGAGAAGTGCAGGCACATACATCCGAGGGGACCACCACAGATAACCGAGGGCGGGCAGCGACCGAGCAGATGAATAAAATAAGAAACGCTGTCCAAAATTCTAGGAATTTAAAAACAGAATACAAAAATGACATACTAGAAGCGCTGAAAGTGCTTGAGAAGCTGATGGCTGACTCCGAGGCTGACCTCAGAACCGAGAGGGCACGAAAGGGGGGCGGGGTTTCCGTGGACGGGGCGCCGGCGAAAATAAGCGCCGACGCCACGTTCGTGGTCCCCCCGGACCCCAGTCTGAGTAGAAATCTGGAGGTGCAGCGCCAGCTGCTCCTGGAGACAAATGAGAGGATGAAGAGCCTCCAGGAGGAGCTGGTGAAGTGCAGCCGGACGGTTGAGGAGCAGCGGAGGAGTTATGCCAGTGTGACCGCTTCGAGACCGCAACATCCCGTGAGGCCTACGGCACTGCACTCGGTGGTGGTCACCTCAGTGGATGTTGAACAAACAGCGGACGAGGTCCTTGACACGGTGAGAAAGACCATCGACGCCAAAGAGGGGTGGGTTCAAATAGACCGGGTCCGGAAAGCCAGAGACCGGAAAATTATCATGGGCTTCGGGACTGCTGAGGATAGGGCGAAGGCGAAGGAGAGACTGGCGAAGGAAGGAACGGGCCTCGTGGTCGAGGAAATGAAAAATAGAGACCCACTAGTAATAATTAGAGGCGTGCTAAAAGTGCATACAGATGACGAGATTATAAAAAGTTTGAGAAATCAAAATAGGCATCTGTTTAGCGACCTCGACCCCGGGGAAGACCGCCTTCTAATAAAATATCGCAGGAGGGCAAGGAACCCGCTCACGGCCCACGTAGTCCTCAGCGTATCGCCCAAACTTTGGGCGAGGATAACAGGTGTAGGCACGGTCCAAATCGACCTGATGAGGCTGCGGGCGGAGGACCAGTCTCCATTGGTCCAGTGCACGCGCTGTCTCGGGTACGGCCATGGGCGGAAGTACTGCAAAGACCCAGCGGACCTTTGCAGCCACTGTGGCGGGCCACACCTCAAAGCTCAATGCACGGAGGACCCGGCGGTGTCGCCACCTTCCTGCCGGAACTGTCGTCGGGCGAAGCTCGCAAAGGTCGACCACAACGCCTTTAGCGACGACTGTCCCGTCAGGAGGAGGTGGGATGACATCGCCCGCTCCTCCGTAGCGTATTGCTAAGGGCAGGCCGGTAGACACAGTGGCTTTAAACATCCTCCAGGCGAACCTCCAGCGCAGTAAGTTGGCATACTCCGACTTCCTGATCGAAGCCTCTAGCCTGCGTACGCGGATTGCTCTGGTACAGGAGCCATACGTCGGCGGCATAAGGCGTGTGAAAAGTCAGAGTGGGATCAGGGTCTTCCAGTGTGCGGACGATGGAAGTGGGACTGTCAAGGCCGCAGTCATCGTATTTGATGCGGACCTTCACATCACGCAGTACCCGAAACTCACCACAAATAACATCTCTGTGGTGGGGATCCGAGTTCGCAGCTGGGAGATCATCCTGGTCTCATTTTACTTTGAGCCCAACCTGCCGATGGACTCGTACCTGGCACATCTGCGCCGGGTGCAGCGCGAGACGGGAAGTCGGAGTATTGTTATTGGGGGAGACTCCAATGCCAAATGCGTCTGGTGGGGTAGTCCCGTGACGGATCGCCGCGGTGAAGAATTGCACGGGTTCCTGGAGGACCTCGGTCTCTGCCTCCTGAACCAAGGGGAAACCCCCACCTTCGACACTATCCGGGGCGGCGAAAGGTACAGCAGTTATGTTGATATAACTGCTGTATCGTCTGACCTGCTTGGCTTGGTGGACGGCTGGCGCGTGCGCGAAGACCTGACCAACTCGGACCACAACGCCATCACCTTCCTCATTAACACCAAACACATCAACACAAACACCATCAGACACACAACACGAAAATACTTTACAAAAAAGGCGAATTGGGCCCAGTTTCGTGAGAAACTGGGTCAAATTATAACGCAAGAACACTTCACAATAGACACAATTAAAAACATACAGACACACGCACAATTGGACTCCACAATAACTCAATTAAACAACATAATACAAAAAACATGCACAAAAACAATACCACTAACAAAACACAGGGAGGTCCTTGCGATGCCGTGGTGGAACGAGGGGTTAGCAGTGCTTAAGCGCGAGGTGGCCACCAGGAAAGGTAGGATCAGATGCGCGGCGCCGGTTAGACGTCGCAAGGTTGTGGGAGAGTACCTGGAGGCGAAGGAAAGGTACGAGACCGAGGTGAGGCACGCGCAGACGCGCAGCTGGGTCGCCTTCTGCGAACGCCAGGACGGGGAGTCTATGTGGGGAGGGATATACAGGGTCCTCGGCAGGACCTCCAGGAGGGACGTGGACCCACCGCTGGTGGTAAACAATATGGGGTTAGATGCCAGGGGCTCGGCCCGACTCCTGGCTGAGACCTTCTACCCGGAGGACTCCGAAGAGGATGACTCCGAAGAGCACCGCCGGGTGAGGGTCTTGGCCGGGCGGACCGACATCGAGACTTCTTCGGGCCAAACTGACCCTCTATTCACTCACACAGAACTGAAGTTGGCTAGTCGGTCGTTTGACCCGAAGAAGGCCCCAGGTGCGGACGGTTTTACTGCCGATATATGCCTGCACGCAATCCAATCGGACCCGGACCTCTTTTTGTGCCTCTTCAACAGGTGCCTCGAGCTCCGATATTTTCCTAGGCCCTGGAAGGAGGCGACGGTCATCTTTCTCCGGAAGCCCGGGAAGACTGATTATACAGCTCCAAAATCATATCGTCCAATCGGTCTCCTTCCGGTGCTTGGGAAGATATTGGAGAAAATGCTAGTCGCCAGGTTAAAATACCACCTGCTGCCCAAGCTAAGTACTCGCCAATTTGGCTTCATGCCCCAGCGGAGCACCGAGGACGCCCTCTATACCCTAGTTAAGTTCATTAGAAATAAATTAGAAGAAAAAAAGATCCTGGTTTTGATCTCGTTGGATATAGAGGGCGCCTTCGACAACGCTTGGTGGCCTAAAATAAAGGTAAGGTTGGCTGAGGAAAGGTGCCCCGAAAACATCAGGCGGCTCTTGGGCAGCTACCTGAGCGACAGACGTGCCAGAGTGAGGTACCTGGGGGAGGAGCACGTGAGGGACACCGGGAAAGGCTGCGTGCAGGGATCTATCGGCGGGCCGATATTGTGGAACCTGCTCCTGGATCCACTACTTCAGGAGTTGGAGGCCAAAGGCGAGTACGCGCAGGCGTTCGCCGACGATGTGGTGTTGGTGTTCGAGGGTGATACGGCCCTCGAGATCGAACGTCGGGCCAATGCCGTCCTCGAACGTGTGAGGGCGTGGGGAGCATCTAATAAGCTTCGGTTTGCGCCCCACAAGACAAACGCTATGGTTGTGACGCGCAAACTGAAGTATGACACCCCGCGTCTTCGCATGGGCGGGGTCGACATTGTCCTGGCGAGCGAGATCAAGCTGCTGGGGGTCGTCATAGATCACAAACTCACCTTCAACGCCCACGTCGCGAACGTCTGCAGGCGCGCGCTCGCCTTTTATCACCAGCTGGCCCGTGCGGCTAAGGCCAGCTGGGGTCTCCATCCTGAAGTAATCCGCACTATTTACAGGGCGGTGGTTGAGCCCGTGATTTTGTATGCGGCTGCCGTTTGGGCGCCGGCCGTGGACAAGCTCGGTGTTCGCAAGCAGCTGAACGTGGTCCAGCGGGGCTTCGCGCAGAAGCTTTGCAGGGCATACCGAACCACCTCTCTGAACTCCGCATTGTTGCTCGCTGGGATACTCCCCCTCGACCTCCGTGTCCGCGAAGCCGCGAATTTGTACGAGGCGAGACGGGGGGTCCCCCAGCGGGTGATAGGGGATCGAGAGGTGGAGCGGATGTCCTCGGCTCTGCGGTCTCCGCACCCCGCCTCTCATATCGACCTCGAGTTCAAGCGCCTGGCGGACCAAGAACAGTTTACCGCAAACAGCGAGCACGCCTTTAATATCTTCACGGACGGAAGCAAGATTGAGGGCAAAGTGGGCGCGGCGCTGTCCGTATGGGCTGGCGCCGCCGAAACCAAAACCCTCAAGCTTGCTTTGCCGTCTTATTGTACGGTCTACCAGGCGGAACTCTTGGCGATATGTCGGGCGGCACGGATGGCCGCGGACACCTTGGCTGGATCCGTCGGGATTTATTCCGACTCCTTGTCGGCACTGCTCACGCTGGAGAACCCGGTAGCCCCCCATCCCCTAGCCGTTGAAGCGCGGGGACACCTGCGAAGGGCTCTGCTCCGGGACAAACGTGTTAGTTTGTTCTGGATCAAAGCCCACGCAGGGCTGGAGGGCAATGAGCGTGCCGACCATCTGGCCAAGGAGGCTGCGCTGAAGTCTAAACGCGCTTTTGACTATGACAGCTGCCCGGTTTCATTCATCAGGCGGAGCATTCGCATGCAATCGCTTGATGAATGGAACCAGCGGTATCGAGCCGGCGAAACGGCTGGTGTCACCAGGGTGTTCTTCCCTGACGCGATAGCCGCGTACAAAATCACGAGCAAAATAGGGGTGGACTGGTTTGTCACCCAGGCGTTGACGGGGCATGGCGGATTCTCCGAATACTTGTACCGCTTCAAGTGTAAGGAGAGTCCGTCGTGCGTCTGCGACCCTGGGTGCTCCGAGTCCGTCCTCCACGTCCTCCTGGAGTGTCCTGCATTTGCCTACGAGAGGCTTAGATTAGAACACCAAACGGGTGTGCAAATGGTGGAAAGGAACCTGTGTGAAATAATTGCAAACAACACAACTAGAGATCTGTTCCTACAATATTGTGTAAAAATAGTTAAAGCAGTTAATATTAGAAATAAGAATCAGTAAAATTATGTTTTCTGGATATAATTGTATATTGTAGTATAACATAAGCAAATAAGATTTAAGTAGGAATAGTATAAGAATTAGAATAGCTTCCAATGTAAAATTAGTTGTAAATTTTCATTAGAAGTAATAATAACATGTAAGAGAATTTGTAAATAAAACCATTGTAACAAGATAAAATAGTAGTAAGAAAAGTAAATAAAATGTAAATAAAACTGTTGTACCCAAACCCCACTCATTTCCCCAAGAGTTCATAATTTTAAGTAATACAGAAATAGTAGGATAGATTAGATTAGATGGGAACCCACCCAGTGTGTGAATGAGGAATGAATGACAGAAAGAATTAGTATGCTGAATGAAAGTGCGAGAGGAATACTAGCGAGAACTGGAATGAATGAGTAGAGTAGGACAGTCTCACACCTATGTGTGGGGGTCTAGAATAAAAAAAACAAAAAAAAAAAAAAAAAAAAAAAAAAAAAAACCTAACCTAACCTAACCTAACCTAACCTAACCTAACCTAACCTAACCTAACCTAACCTAACCTAACCTAACCTAACCTAACCTAACCTAACCTAACCTAACCTAACCTAACCTAACCTAACCTAACCTAACCTAACCTAACCTAACCTAACCTAACCTAACCTAACCTAACCTAACCTAACCTAACCTAACCTAACCTAACCTAACCTAACCTAACCTAACCTAACCTAACCTAACCTAACCTAACCTAACCTAACCTAACCTAACCTAACCTAACCTAACCTAACCTAACCTAACCTAACCTAACCTAACCTAACCTAACCTAACCTAACCTAACCTAACCTAACCTAACCTAACCTAACCTAACCTAACCTAACCTAACCTAACCTAACCTAACCTAACCTTTTTTTTTTTTTTTTTTTTACGCTGGAAAATGCATTTACGCACCCCCGCCACCCGAAGGCGACGGAAGTCTGAGACTCCCGGCGGAAAGTGCAATGCCGGACTACTCAGTAAAAACCAGCGGTGCCCTCGTCGTCCTAGTGGGGCGCCACGGTACCACTAATAAGTATTGTCCGTGACGCCCCGGACGGTGGGCCAGCCTGCGGGTGCAGGACAGGCCGCCTCCGATTGTAGAGCGCTCCCAGGCACCGAGAGCGCTCCCACGTCTCGCGCGTGCGGTCTCAAGCCGGCCGAAGGTCTTACTGTCCCTCCAGCCGGCCACCCCACGCAGGGGACGCTCAACCAGACCAGTCTACCGTCTGCAGAATGGGGACACATGTCCAGGAGCGTCCCCTCTCCAAGCCAGGCAGGCCTGACCTCCAACGCCGGAAAATAGCGTTGGGGGCCAGGACCGCCCGTCCTCCAACGCCGGATCGCACCGAGCAACCTAGTTGTATTCCAGGGTGCGCAGCGCGACCCCGCAACTACCCCACGGGTCCGCCGGACTGCACTGATAACCGAGCTAAAAGCTCCAGGGAGCCAGCACAGCCCGGCCCTCACGCATCCGGTCTGCCGGATTGCACCAGCAACCGAGCAAAGCTCCAGGGAGCCAGCACAACCCGGCCAGCACACCGCGCCCCTGCGCTACAGAACGGGCGAGCCAGGCCCCCCGGACCCACCCGTCCTGCCCCTCCCGGCTAGGCAAAAGCCTCACCTCCAACGCCGGATCGCACCGAGCAACCGAGCAAGCTCCAGGGAGCCCAGCGCGACCCCGCAACTACCCCACGGGTCCGCCGGACTGCACTGATAACCGAGCTAAAAGCTCCAGGGAGCCAGCACAGCCCGGCCCTCACGCAACTGGTCTGCCGGATTGCACCAGCAACCGAGCAAGCTCCAGGGAGCCAGTACAACCCAGCCAGCACACCGCACACCGCGCCTTAGCGCTACAGGGCGGGCGAGCCCACGGCTAACCCGCCCACCCCGTCCACCGTGTGGGGGAAGGAAAAACCCGCCCCCACGTCTCCGCGCCATCTCAGCGCCACACACACAACCGCACCTCCGTGCCAACACACCTGCGCTCACAGGTCCACTCTGATAACCAGAGTGGTACCCGGAGCGCATCGTCTGGTTTTGGTCCACGGGGGTCCGAGGACCCCGACCGCCCGCAGTCGTGAAACCGCAGGCGGCTTCCCCTATCCGCCACCCGGGGGACGCGCCCAGTAGAAGTCCAGCAACTCCTCCCCTTGGAGCCCAGGTCCCAGACCTAAGTCTGGGGCCTGGGCTCCAAAGGCCTGGGAACCTAACCTAACCTAACCTAACCTAACCTAACCTAACCTAACCTAACCAGTCTGCAGCGAACGCTCGCCCCGTGAGCATCGTTTCCGCGTCGCTCCGATCAAAAAATTCCCAATAACCGCGAAACTGTGCTCTAAAAATCTGTGTAATACATCAAAAGTTGCGCGCTGCCGCCAGCTATCTACTGGTGGTTTTAGAACTCAAATAAGTGAAAAACTCAATTTTTTACAGCTATTTTTGTGTTTTCTTTAATATAAAACAGTCAAAATTTACATAGTGTTCCATTAAAAAATTCATTACTCAGTCAGTTATCAATATTTTTTTAAAGTATTAGTATCAGTGCATTCAGGACATCCTCCCCTTCAAACTGATGTGTAACACTTTATAATTCAGTTAAATTTAATACAGGAAAAAAGTGTTACAAACTTAAGTGCGCGACGAAACGCCCTTTTTATAAGACTTAAGTGCGTACGCCGACGAATCTAAAGCGACGACCCTAATTTTTTTTCCCACCAATAAGTGCTCCAAAGTGACCTCCTACCGTGTGCAAATTTTTAAATTTTTTCTCGAACTGTAAGTATTTCTTTTCGACCAAAAACCATAACGTGGTAAAGGTAGCCGTTGCCGCTATCTCCGAGGGTGTTGGTGCCACGGCTACCTACCATACACCGAAAGACTCTTAGTGACCTATTAAATCACCCTAATCAAAAATATTGAGGAAAATTGGAACAATTCAGCTATAATTGTGATTACAAACTTAGTGTCAAACTACAAAACTGTATTATGTACTTTGCTAGTGATCTAGATTAAAATTTCCAGCGAGGACCTATAGTTTTTATCATATTCAGTGTTAAAGTGTATTAGTAAGAACAAAACTAAGCAAAATTCAGATTTTTTCATTTATAAATTTAGAAGATATTCACTTCCACTCAGAAGTTACTACTGCAGCACTAAGTTTGTGAGCAGAAAAACGCCACGCCCTAACTTTAGATCCTTTATTACTCCATAGTCCTTCACCCTACTTACACCCCCTTCAGTAGCAAACCTTTTTGGACCTCCCTTCTCCTTTTCCGCTACTTTTTATCCCGCAATTCCCACAGGAAAAAAAAAAAAAAAAAAAAAAAAAAAAAAAAAAAAAAAAAAAAAAAAAAAAAAAAAAAAAAAAAAAAAAAAAAAAAAAAAAAAAAAAAAAAAAAAAAAGCTCAATATTTACGTTTACGTAAATATTGAGTAAAACTATAGAAACCTTAAAAAAAAAAAAAAAAAAAAAAAAAAAAAAAAAAAAAAAAAAAAAAAAAAAAAAAAAATTCCATTACTCCTGATCCTCCCAACCGATTTTCACGCGGTTTTCACCTTATCCACTCCTTTTACATCCTTCATCCCACCCAATCGAAATCTCACCCCCCCCCCCCCCCCCCCCCCAAATTTTCCACTTTCTCCAGATTTTCCTTCTTCATCAACTTCCTTACGTTACACTTACCCCCTTTCTATATTTAGTTTTCGTGGAAACCCAACGACTTAGACACAATAGACCTTTCAAAATTCTGTTTAAACACATAACTAATTTGTTTTCTTTCATAATAGGTTTAAAAATTCTTATAAAATTACAAGTCACTCATTCACCTAAATTTTAATAAAAACCGTTTTAATTCTTTAATTCTTTTAATATAAATCCGATAAATTCCCGGTTTTCACGAATACTACTTATTTTACCCCTACTACCCCATCCAACCAAAAACCACCCTCCCCCCCTCCCCCCCCCCCAAAAACCTTCGATTTTCCCGGATTTTCTTGCGCCAACGGCTTCTCCGTTGGCTTTTTACCCCCATCTCAAATTTTCATCCTCCTGCCTCACAAGGGGACTATAATATTCCTGTTTCAATATATATTATTTAAACTCATAACTTCTTTATATAGATAATCGGATATTCGTGTTCTAAAAATAGAATTCTTTAATATTTTATTAAGGAAATATTAAAGAATTCTATTAATTGCTATAACTCAGCCATTTCTCAACCGATTTGGCTGCGGTTTCCACCTTTGACACCTACTTCACCCCCTTTACACAACCCACCCCCTTACCACCCCCCTACCCCCCCCCCCAAAATTTTATTTTTTTTTTAAATTCTTTATCTATCTTTTAGTTTCACCATTTCTACAAAACCCACCCCCCCCCCCCCCCCCCCCCCCACACCCCCACCACTAAAAATTTTTTTTTATTATATTTTCTCCTTTTCTCTACAGTAACTGCACACACCTAGCACCCCCCCCTCCTCCCCCCCCCCCCCCCCAAATTTTTTTTATTGTTCCGATTTCTTATACCTTACATTTGACTTAGTTTTACCTCACCCTGACACCATCCCCCTTCCCCCGTCATGGCTGCCCCCGCGGGGAAAAAAGATAAAACGAGCAAGAAGCTTCCATACCTGGGCTCCGACGTTCGAAGTGAGGCCAGCTTCCGCACAATTATCGAACAGCTTACTGAGACAATATGTCACGCTGTCCGTGAGGGCAAAAGCGTGACTTCGGTCAATAAGGACCTCATACAGTGCGCCGCCCAGGAGATTCGCGTGGCTTGCGAGACCTACCTCGAAATAAACATAGCTGAACAAGAAAAATACGACCCCACTTTCAACTCACCCACGTGTTACAAGAATGTGGTCACCGATTTGACCCAATTAGTAAAAGACGAGGTCTCCAAGCTGCGCGAAGAGATCAAGGCCGAACACTCTGCGACTTCCAAAAATATTATTTCGACATATGCATCTATCGCCGGACGCCAAGCCCAGCCCAGGGACCTGCCTGGCCCTACCGCTCGACCTTCCCCGGCGGTCAAAGCCGCCTCTACCACACCGCCGAACACGAAACCAGCAATCGTCGTCGCCTCTAAAACTCCGGCCTCCTCCCGAGAGGAAACATTCAGAAACCTGAAATCTACAATATCCTTTCGCGAAACTAATTACGCTCCGGCCAAGGTAGCCCCATTATCTAAAAATAAACTCCGCATCGAGTTCGACACGGAGCGCGACCGCGACGACGCCCTGCAACGCATTAAAGCGGCTAACGACGCCAAAGTCTCCGCTGAGGTGGCTAGCCGCCTCAAGCCTATGATTATTCTGAAGGGTGTGTCCTGCGACGTCGCCGTTGAGGAGCTTACGGACATTATTATGCGACAAAACCCCGAGCTTAGCGAACTCGACTCCTCATATATTAAATATAAATTTAAAAGGGATAACAGAAACCCATTACTCTACAACGCCGTTTTCATAACACACCCTACAGCCTTCCGCACCTTACTGTCCCTCGATCGTGTGCGCGTTGATTATCAGCGCGTACACATCGAAGAATTCAGTCCCTTCTTACAGTGCCACAAGTGCCTGCAGTTCGGGCACACTGCCACCCACTGCAAGTCCTCTTCCACGCGGTGCGCGCACTGCGCGGAAGATGGACATATTCATAAAGAATGCCGACACAACACCTCCGTCTCTGTCGACGGCTCAACTGTCGCAGAGACCGGCACCTACAAATGTTTCAACTGTGTGTCTCATAATATGAAGTTTAATAACAAACACCCTACAGAACACAAAGCCACCTCTACCACTTGCCCTATTGTGCGTTCCATGCGTAACAAGACAAGGCAAAACATAGACTACGGAACTGCTCCGACACCCTCACCGAACAGTGTGGCACGGGCAGCTCCGTAAGTTCTAAATTGTTCGTCTTGTCTTGCTTCTCATTCGTACACTTTACACACCACACTCTCTTCCCACGAACTGCAGGTACCTGTTCACACTACTCTTTACCCATATATCGCTCAGACTCCTTTTACATTTATATATATTTCTATCCTTACTCTTACATATATATTATCCATTTAGTTAACATTTATATACATAATTCCTTTACACTCATACAATCATAATAACCACTTTAACTCTATCTTTTACACTCACGCATAACACTCCACATACTTCGCTCAGCTCGGGATTTTTCCTACTCTTACTTACACTTCTCATTATTCTAACGCGGCGACGCTTCAGGACTCACTCACCAGGGCTTCGCGGGAGTGCTCCGAGTCGAACTTGACTGTACTTTTAATCTATTATGTTTTACCTTGTCTTAAGATTAATAACTTATGTTATGATTGTTGTTCTTCATTTTTATTTTTATTTTTATTACCTCTTTTTGATTTTTATTCTACTTTGTCAATACTATATAAGATATATTAATATATAATAGTTTTTAAGATTAATTTTGTTCTTTAAGATTACTTAATATATTATCTATATTATTGTATTATACAAAAAAAAAAAAAAAAAAAAAAAAAAAAAAAAAAAAAAAAAAAAAAAAAAAAAAAATACTCTGTAAATCAATAAAAAACATAAATGTATAATCAAAAAAGATCAATATACTCATATTAAAAAAAAAAAAAAAAAAAAAAAAAAAAAAAAAAAAAAAAAAAAAAAAAAAAAACCATATATACTTTACTACCTTAGCTTAAGTTCATTTTGTTTATAATCTCCATCTCTTGTATATCTCATTTTATAATCACTTGTTAATTCATCATTTCATCACTTTGGGCCGGGCGTAAGGGTTACTCGGAATTGTAATATGGCCTTAACCCTTTGCCCACTCAGCCCACTCATCATCATCTCCATCATTCGCGCTGCATGGTCTGTAGGGGATTGAACAATTGTATCAAATCGCAAGTTCTGCCCCCCTGCACCCATGCAGCGCTCCATTTCAAGTCTCCACTGGGGCTACAACTTACATATTTAATTTGTCTATTATCATCGATTTTTATACAATTATCAAGACTATTTCTATTGCTGGCCGGAGCGTATTCATCTTACTCACTTATTACTATGTCTCATGTCACTCATCCTCGAAATAAAGAACCCAATTGCTTACCAACTTATTTTAAAAAAAAAAAAAAAAAAAAAAAACCTAACCTAACCTAACCTAACCTAACCTAACCTAACCTAACCTAACCTAACCTTTTTTTTTTTTTTTTTTTTTTAACGTGTGGAAAATCCTTCATGGACACCCTCCGGTTGGGGGGGCTCGGAGGGGAGTCAGACTCTTACTGAACAAAAACCACACGTGTGTTCCGCCTATGCGCTTGTGGCGAGATCGCGAGGACACAAAGCTCTTTCGCGATCCCGCCGGCGCCTGCCCAGACTAGGGCCCGTCGTCGTCGCCGCAAAAGCGACAGCGACCCGAGAGAGGATCCCTTGAACACATAAGATCGCCTCTCTCCGTCCTCCTCGGGATCGTGCGATGCGGTCGATAGATCCCCCGACCTATCGCCCGCTGATCCAAACTACGGGGGCGGCGGCTGCAGGTTGGCCAGGTAGGCCCTGCGCCGCCGACCGCGTCTACCGCGACGAGACGGAAGCGAGTTCGGATCCCGTTCCCGCTCCCGCTCCGCCGCCTCCTTCCGCAGCATCACGGCGCTGCAGAAGGAGGAGACGGCGCTCCAGTTCTCCTCGCTGCCGACCATGGCCGAGACCACGGCCGGCAGCGAGAGATCCGCTCCGATGGCCGCCGACAGGGCGGCGCGCTCTTCGCACCACGCCGGGCAGACCGCGCGCGTGTGCTCCGCCGTGTCCTCGGCGCCGGCGTCGCAATGGTGACATTCCGACGTCGGCTCCCGCCCCAGCGCTCGGCACAGATAGCGACCGAAGCAGCCGTGCCCGGTCAGCATCTGCGCCAAGTGGAAAACCTAACCTAACCTAACCTTTTTTTTTTTTTTACGTTGGAAAATGCATTTACGCACTGACCCCGCCACCGAAAGCTCGGCAGCGGGAGTGTGGGGCTCCCGGCGGTAGGTGCAATGCCGGACTACCCACTAAAAACCAACGGTGTCCACCTTCGTCGCCCGTGCCGGGGTCGCAGGAGTCCGAATTCTTCTGCAAACCCCGGCGGCGTGCCTCGTCAGGCCCTTTCCTGTCCTCGTGGAGGAGGTGGCGCGCGGGGGACACCGCGCGCGCCTACCCGGCAGATCTTGGTCTGCCTAGCGTCTAGGGAGGGAGGCGGTTATCGTGCGCCAGCCTCCGACGCCCGGTCCTTTTGCGGCGGAGGGGGAGGTCGGTGGTGTCCTCCCTAACCCGCTCCGCCGCCTCCTTCTGCGCCATCACCCGCTCACAGTACGCGAGGACGGCGTCCCAGCACCTCTCGCTGCCGGTCATGGCAGAAATCACGGCCGGCAGCGAAAGGTCCGGCCCAACTACGCTTCGGAGCTCTTCCCGCTCCTCCGCCCACGCCGGACACTCTTCCAACATGTGTTGCGCCGACTCGTCGTCACAATCCTGGCAGTGGTGGCAGCGAGGAGAGGGCTCCCTCCCGGCGACCCGACACAGGTACCCCCCGAAGCAACCGTGCCCCGAGAGGACCTGCGTGGCGCGGAAGGTTAGGACGCCATGTCGCCTGTCCAACCACTGCCGAAGAACCGGCCGAACCGCATCGATCGTCCGGTGCCCCGCACTCGGACGCTCGAGCCTCACAACCCACTCCGCGATCGCGGCATCCCGCTCTCGCCTCAGGTGATCTTCCAGCCGTGGTGCCGGACTGAGGGTCCCGGACGCCAGACTCCGACGCCGCCGGTATGACGACGCCAGAGCGACCGCGTCCAGGTCCCAGGGCAGGACTCCAGCCAGCACGCACGCTGCCTCGCCCGAGATCGTACGGTACCCGCGTACGACCCTGATCGCCATCACCCTCTGCGCGCGCCGCAGCAGGGCGATGTTCTCGCGGTCCAGGGCGTCGGCCCAGACGGGGGCACCGTACATCGCCATCGCTCTCACGACGCCGGTGTAGAGCCGGCGGCAGCTCACACCGGGACCGCCGATGTTCGGCAAAAGCCACGAGAGCGAGGCTCCCACCTTCAGCAAGCGCGGGACGAGCCGCGCGAAGTGCGCCCGGAACTTCCACCGGCCGTCGAGCACGAGACCCAGGTACGTCATCGTGCCCGACAGGCCGATGCGAGTGCCTCCCACGATAAGATGGGCGTCGTGGGGAGGCGCCCTCCTCGGGCCGTGAAAAACGATGCCTTGCGCCTTATCCAGCGCGACGACGAGGCCGAGACGCCGGATTCGCGCCACGACCTGCGCGACGCCAGCGGTCGCCAGCACTGTCGCCTCCCGATACGTCGGTCGGCGGGCCAGCACCAGCGTGTCGTCGGCGTAGCAGACGACGCTGACGCCGCGCAGCAACGAGCCACGCAACACCCAATCGTACCCGATGTTCCACAGGAGTGGCCCGAGCACCGACCCCTGCGGAACACCGCACACGACTTCCCTTCTCACAACCCGACCATCCCTTCCGGGGAAGACCACCCACCTGTCGGAGAGGTAGGCACCGACCACGCGACGCAAGTAGGTCGGCACCCCGTGGTAGCGGAGCGCCTCCCTGATGCAGCCCCAGGGCAACGTATTGAAGGCGTTGGCGATGTCGATAGACACCGCCACGACGACGTCGTCCTGGGCCACCGCTTCCTGCACCTGGGCACGGACGCACAGCACGGCATCCACGGTAGAACGGCCACTGCGAAAGCCGAACTGTACGTCCGAGAGGTCGGGTCCTCGACGCCCGAGGTGCGCCACCAGACGCGCGGCCACGACGCGCTCGAACAGCTTGGCGAGCTCGTCGAGGAGGACGATGGGGCGGTACGCCGACGGTGACTCCGCCGGCCGGCCTTCCTTCCTGAGGAGGACTAACCTGCCTGTCTTCCACCGCTGTGGAATTGTGGCTTGAGCCAGACAGGCAGAGAATAGCCCTCGAACTCGCGGCGCCAGGTGGTTCAGCGCCACCGCCCACGCCCTCCCCGGAATCCCATCCGGGCCTGGAGCGACGTTCTTCCGTCGCAGCCGCGCGACTGCTTCCTCAAATTCGGACTCTCCGACCTCCGGTGCCTCCTCTCCGACGTCTCGATCCTCTCCTCTCGGTGCCATCGACGGCGGCTCGTGCTCGGCCGGCGCCGTCGGGAACAGGGCCGCGACCACCTCACGGACCACTTCGGCGTCCAGGGTCTCCGTGAGTGGAGGAGCCCAGGGACGGACCTTGTTGCGTACCCGCTTGTAGGGCATCCCCCACGGGTCGCTGTTCAGTCCGTCCAGCATTTCCTCCCTGGCCGCGGCCTGCGCCTCGCCGATGGCACGACGGAGGCTGGCTTTGGCTGCCGTGTAAAGGGCGTACAGCCGCTCGCCCTCCTCCTCGTGCCGTGTCCTGTCCTGCGAAGCGGGGGGCGTCCTGAAGATGCGCCTCCTGCAGCGCGTGTACTGGCGTCGGACGGCCACGCACTCCCTGCGCAGCTGCGCTATCGTCTCCGACCACCAGTACACCTGAGCCCGCCCGGGGCGACCCCTCGACCGCGGCATGGCCGCGTCGCACGCGTCGGTCATTTTGGCCACCAGCCAGTCTGCCACCCTGTCCGGTGGACCGTCGACGCGCGGCTGACACGACGCCACAATCGCCGCTTCGTCGAGTCGCTCCCGGTCGAGACGCTTCAGCTGCCACCGAGGACCTTCCTCCGCCGGGGCGCGGCTGGAGCTTGGCGGCACCGCCGGACGAGCGGAGATCTCGAAGCGGATGTAACGATGATCCGAGAGAGTCTCCACGTCGTCCAGCACTCGCCAGTCCCGAACGCGGCGCGCGAGGCCGGGGCTCGCAAACGAAACGTCCACGATCGAGCCGCCCGACCTGCGCACGCACGTGTTGGCCGTCCCGCGATTGAGGACGGTCAGGCCGGTGGCAACGAGCCACTCCTCCAGAATCGCCCCCCGCGCATCTGTGGCAGGACACCCCCACAGACGTGACTTCGCATTGAAGTCGCCCAGCACGAGCACTTCCGCCGGATAAAACCTACGCAGAATCGACTCGGTCCCGTCGAGAAACGCCTCGAACTCGGCGACCGACTTGTTCGGGGAAAAATACGCCCCGACGATGGCCACCTCCCCCAGCAGTGCCGCGACGCAACCCGAGCCCCTCACAATGTTCGTAAGGGGCGGGGCGCCCACGGCGACCTGGGTCACGATGGCCACCACCCCGTCGCGATCGCCGATCCAACTATCCCTCGGCGGGACCGAGTACGGCTCGGCCACCACCGCCGCCCGCACGGACCACTGTACCAGGCTCTGGACAAGGAGGTCCTGGGCCCTGGCACAGTGGTTCAGGTTGGCTTGGAGCACCTTAAGCGCCATAACGCAGTTAGGTGTCCATTGCTACCTCCCCGGCTCGGTTGGCGGGCGGTGCGCGGGTTTTATCCCTGGGCGCCGCCTTTTTCCTCCTATGACTTGCTTTATTGCGAGGGCACGATACTAGGCTGTGCCCAGCCGGTTTTTTCTCCGCCTGGCATATGGGACAGCAAGCTTCGGCAGTACACTGCCGGCGAATGTGCCCCTCCTTGCCGCAGCGGTAGCACTGGCCGCTGCGGTCCACCCCCTTGTCACACTTCGCTGCCACGTGCCCAACCTCGTGGCAGCGATAACATTGCTGAGGTCTCGCCTTCAGCAGGGACACACTCGCCGACACGAATCCGACGAGTAGGCGGCGCCCGTCGACCACTTTCTTCGCCGCCTCTACCGGCAGGCGAACCCAGGCCGTCCCAACGCCAGCGAAGTTTTGCCGCACTTCGCCCACTTTTATGGATTCCTCGGCGCATCCTCCCGCCTTGGCGATCACGCCGGCCAACTCCTGGGGAGTGACCGAGTCGTCTAACCCGGCCACCCGCAGGTCGGCGCACTTCTCCGGCCGGGTGACCGCCACGTCCTCGCCGACGACCGCCATGATGCGCCGGGCAAGCTCCTCGGCCTTCTCCTTGTTGCCGGTGCCGGGCAGCTCGAACCTGCGCGCGCCGGTCTGAGAGACCCTATAGCGAGTCTCGACGCCCATGCTCGCTATAAGGCCGTCAGCCTTTATGGCACCGAGGACCTCTGCGTAGGTCCTCGTGCTGCCCGGCAGCAGCGTCAGCTGCACCGCCGCCGATCGCGGCAGTCGCAGCTTCGGCGTCTTTTGCTTTTTAGCCGGCCCACCTTTGTTCTGGGGCTGGGGCTGGTTTTTGGGCGGCCCCACCTTCCTTCCTTTCCTCGCCACCACATTCCACCCCTCCGTCAGAGCGGCCGGAGCAGGTGGTAGGGGGCGAGGCTCGTTGGGCGCGGCGACTTGGGTAGCCGCACCCGCCTTTTTCTTCTTTTTCTTCTTCTTGGCAGACTGACTTGCAGACTTTGGGGCCGGGTTCGCTGGCGGAGTCAGCGTTGTGACCCCTGTCTGCGGCGGCGACGTTGCGATCTTGTTCGAAGCCGCCGGTGGTCCTTTTCGCGCTTCAGGCGCTTCAGGCAGGAGTCTGCCAGACTCCTCCAGCTTCGCCAGGCGGGAGTCGAGCATGGCGCCCACCCCTGCCATGATGCGGTCGATCAGTCCGTTTTCATTCGCGGGAGGGGCTGGAGTGGACGTCGAGCCCAGCTCACGCCTGATGTCGGCTACACTCTGTCGCAGCTCGGAGATCTCCGAGCGGAGCTGTACGTTCTCCGCTTCTAGGCGCTCGTTGGCCTCCCGCAGCTGCCTGACCTCATCATTCGTCGTTCGGTGGTATAGGGCGCCGAGTACTTCGCCTATACCCTCGGCGGACTCATTCAGAGCTTTCTTGCTCGTCCCCTTCAAGTTCTTAGAGATTTTTGTCACGGTGAGAATGGCCTCGACGTATTCCTGGGCCTTCCTGTGTAGATCAATGATCGAGCATTCCCCCGACACCGTCCCACCTTCCGAAATTATGTTGGATCGCGAAGCTCTCACTCTTTTCGAGATCTCAATGGCCTCGCTTTCAGCCTCAAGCTCGAGCTCCCTCTCGCACTGCTTGAGGTAGTCGGCCTTGGCCTTGGCGAGGCCAACATATTGCCCTGTCGTGGGCGGTCGACCACGACCCCTGCGCGCCGTGTGACACTTTCCTGCCGTGGACTTATCATCAGTGTCATCTGACGTGTCTTCTTCCCTATCGCGCTTCCGCTTCCAGAGCCGAGCGCGAGACGAGTCGGAGTCGCACGGTGACCGCGACCTCATGCCGACGTCAGACAACTCTCCGTCCGAGATAACTACACCCTTCTCGGGCCTCTCCTCTACTCCGCCCTTCTCGGGCCTCTCGTCAATCTCCACACCATCATCATTTAAAATTGTTGATTTTTGAAATTCCATAACTGTTCCCACGAGTATGGGGGAAAGGGTGGTCAGCCCGAGGTAACACCCCCTGTACCTGGGCAAGCCTCGCGTAACCCCACTCTGGCCTCGGCGGGGCTACAGAGCAGGGGATCGCAGTAGTGACTGAACTACCCATCAGCCATGCATCCCCTCGCGCTGCGTCGCCGCTTGGGATTCGGGGTAATTTTTTATAGAGGTTTTCTTCCTCGCGGTCCGGCCGGTTAAGGCAAGACCCTCGGTCCCGTTCGTGGCCGCGAGACATGACCACGACACCACAAACGGGATTACGATATAGGACGGTGAGCGAACAGGACTCCTGCCCACTCTGTCCGACGGCGGGGTAAGCGCACGCCGAACCCATCCACCCCCCGTGGTGACACAGTGCGCGAGCGCTGTGCCACCTGATGCACTCACGGGACAACTCTAATGTAGAGCGCCGGAATGCATCCCCACGCGTCGGTCGTCAGCCGCGACGGGCAGCAGTGCCGCGATTGTGATACTGCTGCCCGTCCCGTTGCCCAGGGTGCACCACGAGGAGGTCACCGACAAGCACCCCAACCTAACCTAACCTAACCTAACCTAACCTAACCTAACCTAACCTAACCTAACCTAACCTAACCTAACCTAACCTAACCTAACCTAACCTTTTTTTTTTTTTTTTTTTTTTACGCTGGAAAATGCATTTACGCACCCCCGCCACCCGAAGGCGACGGAAGTCTGAGACTCCCGGCGGAAAGTGCAATGCCGGACTACTCAGTAAAAACCAGCGGTGCCCTCGTCGTCCTAGTGGGGCGCCACGGTACCACTAATAAGTATTGTCCGTGACGCCCCGGACGGTGGGCCAGCCTGCGGGTGCAGGACAGGCCGCCTCCGATTGTAGAGCGCTCCCAGGCACCGAGAGCGCTCCCACGTCTCGCGCGTGCGGTCTCAAGCCGGCCGAAGGTCTTACTGTCCCTCCGGCCGGCCACCCCCACGCAGGAGACGCTCAACCAGACCAGTCTACCGTCTGCAGAATGGGGACACATGTCCAGGAGCGTCCCCTCTCCAAGCCAGGCAGGCCTGACCTCCAACGCCGGAAAATAGCGTTGGGGGCCAGGACCGCCCGTCCTCCAACGCCGGATCGCACCGAGCAACCGAGCAAGCTCCAGGGAGCCCAGCGCGACCCCGCAACTACCCCACGGGTCCGCCGGACTGCACTGATAACCGAGCTAAAAGCTCCAGGGAGCCAGCACAGCCCGGCCCTCACGCATCCGGTCTGCCGGATTGCACCAGCAACCGAGCAAAGCTCCAGGGAGCCAGCACAACCCGGCCAGCACACCGCGCCCCTGCGCTACAGGACGGGCGAGCCAGGCCCCCCGGACCCACCCGTCCTGCCCCTCCCGGCTAGGCGAAAGCCTCACCTCCAACGCCGGATCGCACCGAACAACCGAGCAAGCTCCAGGGAGCCCAGCGCGACCCGGCAACTACCCCACGGGTCCGCCGAACTGCACCGACAACCGAGCCAAAGCTCCAGGGAGCCAGCACAGCCCGGCCCTCACGCATCCGGTCTGCCAGATTGCACCAGCAACCGAGCAAAGCTCCAGGGAGCCAGTACAACCCAGCCAGCACACCGCACACCGCGCCTTAGCGCTACAGGGCGGGCGAGCCCACGGCTAACCCGCCCGCCCCGTCCACCGTGTGGGGGAAGGAAAAAACCCGCCCCCACGTCTCCGCGCCGTCTCAGCGCCACGCACACCTCCGCGCCTCCGCGCCAACACACCCGCGCTCACAGGACCAGAACGGCACCCGAGTGCCGCTCTGGTCCCGGTAGCGCCTCGTCTGGTTTTGGTCCGCGGGGGTCCGAAGACCCCTACCGCCCGCAGTCGTGAAACCGCAGGCGGCACTCCCCTATCCGCCACCGGGGGACGCGCCCAGTAGAAGTCCAGCAACTCCTCCCCTTGGAGCCCAGGTCCCAGACCTAAGTCTGGGGCCTGGGCTCCAAAGGCCTGGGTAACCTAACCTAACCTAACCTAACCTAACCTAACCTAACCTAACCTAACCTAACCTAACCTAACCTAACCTAACCTAACCTAACCTAACCTAACCTAACCTAACCTAACCTAACCTAACCTAACCTAACCTAACCTAACCTAACCTAACCTAACCTAACCTAACCTAACCTAACCTAACCTAACCTAACCTAACCTAACCTAACCTAACCTAACCTAACCTAACCTAACCTAACCTAACCTAACCTAACCTAACCTAACCTAACCTAACCTAACCTAACCTAACCTAACCTAACCTAACCTAACCTAACCTAACCTAACCTAACCTAACCTAACCTAACCTAACCTAACCTAACCTAACCTAACCTAACCTAACCTAACCTAACCTAACCTAACCTAACCTAACCTAACCTAACCTAACCTAACCTAACCTAACCTAACCTAACCTAACCTAACCTAACCTAACCTAACCTAACCTAACCTAACCTAACCTAACCTAACCTAACCTAACCTAACCTAACCTAACCTAACCTAACCTAACCTAACCTAACCTAACCTAACCTAACCTAACCTAACCTAACCTAACCTAACCTAACCTAACCTAACCTAACCTAACCTAACCTAACCTAACCTAACCTAACCTTTTTTTTTTTTTTTTTTTTTACCCTTTTTTTTTTTTTTTTTTTTTACGTGTGGAAAATCCTTCATGGACACCCTCCGGTTGGGGGGGCTCGGAGGGGAGTCAGACTCTTACTGAACAAAAACCACACGTGTGTTCCGCCTATGCGCTTGTGGCGAGATCGCGAGGACACAAAGCTCTTTCGCGATCCCGCCGGCGCCTGCCCAGACTAGGGCCCGTCGTCGTCGCCGCAAAAGCGACAGCGACCCGAGAGAGGATCCCTTGAACACATAAGATCGCCTCTCTCCGTCCTCCTCGGGATCGTGCGATGCGGTCGATAGATCCCCCGACCTATCGCCCGCTGATCCAAACTACGGGGGCGGCGGCTGCAGGTTGGCCAGGTAGGCCCTGCGCCGCCGACCGCGTCTACCGCGACGAGACGGAAGCGAGTTCGGATCCCGTTCCCGCTCCCGCTCCGCCGCCTCCTTCCGCAGCATCACGGCGCTGCAGAAGGAGGAGACGGCGCTCCAGTTCTCCTCGCTGCCGGCCATGGCCGAGACCACGGCCGGCAGCGAGAGATCCGCTCCGATGGCCGCCGACAGGGCGGCGCGCTCTTCGCACCACGCCGGGCAGACCGCGCGCGTGTGCTCCGCCGTGTCCTCGGCGCCGGCGTCGCAATGGTGACATTCCGACGTCGGCTCCCGCCCCAGCGCTCGGCACAGATAGCGACCGAAGCAGCCGTGCCCGGTCAGCATCTGCGCCAAGTGGAACGACATCGCACCGTGTCGCCTATCGACCCAGCCGCGCAGAACGGGCCGAATCGCCGCCACCAGCCCCCGACTCGTAATTACGTTCGGGTCCTCGAGATTCTCCGACCACTTCCGGAAGAGGCCGTCGCGAGCTTCTCTCCTCCATCGCACGACCTCTTGCGGACGAGGCGGTTCCTCCCTCAGGCGCGCTTCCGTCACGCGCCAGAAGACCGACGCGAGAGCTTCGGCCTCCAGTTCCCAAGGGGGGCTGCCGGCGAGGAGACACGATGCGGTGTAGGACACCGTGCGGTACGCCCTCGCAGCCCGCAGCGCGATAGCGCGGTGCGGCCTGCGAATCAGCGACACGTTCCGCGCGCAGAGAGCGCCCGCCCAAATCGGAGCGCCATACAACGCCATCGAACGCACGACGCCCACGAAGAGGCGTCTGCATTTGTCGGCGGGCCCTTCTAGGTTGGGCAGTAGACTCCCGAGCGCTCCGGTGGCGGCCAGAAGCTTCGGGGTCAGCCGCCGGAAGTGTTCGTCGAACTTCCAGCGACCGTCGAGAACGATGCCCAGGTACTTCATCGTCGACCCGACGGCGATCGAAGTACCCCCGACGACTATCGACGTCCCGGGCGGAGGAGCGGCCCTCGGCCCGTGAAAGGCCAGGACCTCCGTCTTCTGCAAGGCGACCTCCAGCCCGAGAGCCCGAATTCTGGCCACCACTTGCGCGACGCCGGCCGTGGCGAGGCGGCCCGCCTCGCGGTGCCCGCCGGCGCGAACGGTGACGAGAGTGTCGTCTGCGTAGCAGATGACCGACACTCCCGGCAACGTGGCACCGCGGAGCACCCAGTCGTAGCCGATGTTCCACAGGAGCGGTCCGAGGACCGAACCCTGCGGAACGCCGCACGACATGGACCGCCTCGACAGACCGCCGCCGCCTATCGGGAACTCTACTGCCCTTCCCGCAAAGTAAGCTCCGATGAGCCTACGCAAGTAGCGCGGGATACCGTGGTATCCCAGCGCCACCCTCACCGTCTCCCAGGGCAGAGAGTTGAACGCGTTGGTCACGTCCAGCGAGACCGCCCACAACACTCCACCCCGGGAGACCGCCGACTCGGCGAGGTCCCTGAGGTGGGCGATGGCCGCGACGGTCGATCGCCCCCGACGAAATCCATACTGTGCCTCGTGCAATCCTGGGTTCATCGACTCGAGAATTCGAGTCGCCAGGACGCGCTCGAACACCTTACTGATCTCGTCGAGGAGCACGATCGGTCGATAGGCCGAAGGCTGTTCGGCCGACCGTCCGTCCTTCTTCAGCAGGACGAGCCTGCCCGTCTTCCACACCTGGGGAAACCGGCCCTGCTCCAGGCACCTGTCGAACAGGGCCCGAATTCTGCCACCCATGCTACCCGTCGCGAGGCTCAGCACCTTTCCCGGCACGCCGTCCGGGCCCGGGGCGGTGCGCTTCGATTTGAGCCTCGCGACGGCCGCACCGAGCTCCGCCTCGGTCACAGGGGGGATCCCGCTCTCCGCGAGACGCGGCTCCGCGACACCCATAGCCGGTGGGCTCCACTCGTTCCTATGAGGGAAGAGGGACTCGACTACGCGCTGCAAGATTTGCGGCTGCAAACTCGTGGTCAGAGGGGGTGCCCACGGACGGAGCTTCTTCCGCACCGCCCGGTACGGCCTGCCCCACGGGTCTCTGTCCAGAGTTCGCAGCCACTCGTCCCAGCACGATTCCTTAGCGCGTGCAATGCCCGCCTGCAGCGCTTTGCAGGCGGACCGGTAGGAGTCGTACAGGCCGTCCTCTGCGGCCTGGTCCCTTCTTCGCCTCCGCCTGTAGTTGGTGAATCGGCGGCGTGATCTCACGCAGGCTTCGCGCAAGTCGCGGAGCTCCGGACGCCACCAGTACAAGTGCCGCCTCGGCGGGAACGGCTTCGCCCTCGGCATCGCCGCGTCGCAGATCCGCGCCAGCGCTTCGCGGATGCCCTCTGCTTCCTCGTCGACGGAAAGGGCCGGTTCCGAAGGTCGGCGGATCCATTCCTCCACTATCGCAGCCTCCACGGCGATCTCCGCATCCATCCGACTCAGCACCCAGCGCGGGCCGGTGCCGATCGGGACGCTCGAGTCGGACGCGTTCGAACGCGACGAGGAGACGTCGAACCGAATGTACCGGTGGTCGGAGAGGGTCTCGACGTCGGTCAAGACTCTCCAACCCCGGACGCGGTTGTGGAGGTTTCGGGACGCGAAAGTCACGTCCACAATGGACCCACCGCTCCTTCGCACGCAGGTGTTCCTCGTGCCCCGGTTCAGCAACGTGAGGCCCGTTGCCACCGCCCATTCCTCCATGATCGCGCCCCTCGCGTCAGTCGCCGGAGCCCCCCAGGTCACCGACCTGGCGTTGAAGTCGCCGGCGACCAGAACGGCACGGTGCGGCCGCCGAGCGATTGACGCCCCGATCTCCGCGAGCATTGCCTCGAAGTAGGCGAGACTCCGGCTCGGGGGAGCGTACACGCCGATGACGGCCACTCCGTCCATCGTACCGAGTGCGTATCCGCTCCCCCTCCGGACGTCCACGAAGCCCGCAGAGGCCGGAGCGATCACCGCGACCGACCCGTCCAGGTCGCCCAGCCAATCGCCGCGATCGGGGACCGCGTAGGGCTCCGCCACTATCGCAATCTTAATGCCCCACTGCACTGTGCCATGCTCTCGATCAGCAGATCTTGAGCTCTGGCACAGTGGTTCAGATTGGCCTGCAAGAACTTAATGGACGCCATTAATTATCGGCGTCCATTAAATCCTCCACTGGCTTAGCAGCCGGCGCGTCGACGATGGTAGCCTTTACGGGCCTGTCTTTGCGCCTGCCACTCTTGTTGGTCTTTCCCTTTTTCTTGTTGTAGTCGGGGCACCTCCTGTCGCCAATTTTGTGGTTGGCGGGCCGGTCCGCCGCCGCACATATGGCGCACTTCGGCTCGGCTTTGCACTCGCGAAGTCTGTGGCCCGACTCGCCACAGCGGTAGCAGGCGCCGCTGCGGTCCACTTCGCGAGTGCACTTCGCGCCGACGTGCCCCGTCTCCTGGCACCGGAAGCACCTCAGCGGCCTCGGTTCGAGCAGCCGGACCCTCGCCGTGGTCCAGCCGACGCGCAATCGTCCTTCACGGGCGACTTTTCGCGCCGCGACCACCGGGCAGCTCACCCAGAGCGAGCCGTTGGGGGCGAGGGAGCCAGCCTTCACGTCGTCCGGCTGACACCCACCCACCGCGGCCAGTGCTCGGGTGACCTCCTCGGCGGTGACGGAGTCGTCGAGCCCCATGACCCGCAGCTCGACCCTCTTCGAAGGCCGCTGCACTCTGACGGCTTCCGTGCCGAGTACTTCCCGCAATTTCGAGGCGAGAAGGTCGGCCTTCTCGCCTTTCTCCGCTCCAGGGACCTCGATGATCCGGGAACCCGTCGCGCCCGTTCGGATCTTGAGCGTTTGGATTCCCAGATCATCGAGGTCTATCTTGCTTCGGGCCTCCTTGATTACAGAGGCGTACGTGACGCCTCTGTCCTTCGCCTCCGGCTGCAGCGTTATCGAAACCGCCGCCGAAGACGGCGCCCGCAACTTCTTTTTCGGCTTCGCTTCTTTCGAAGCAGCCGCAGCCGCAGCCTTGCCTGGCTTCCCGGCCTTCCGTCCGATGACGGTAGACCAGGTCTCCCGCGCGGCAGGAGTCGCGGGCGCCGGTTTCGCAGCAGATTTCGGCGCTGCCGCCGGAGTCTCGACCGCGTTCGCGGTCTTACCCTTCTTTTTCTTTCTCTCCCGTCCGTTTGGCTTCCCCCTCTTCGCAGCCGGATTCGCTGGCGGGGTCAACGTCGTGACCGCCGCCTGGTCGGCCGGCTCGGAAGCTGGGGCCAGAGCGACACGCTGCGCTTTGGCCGGTAAGAGCCGGTCGCTCAACGCCTCGATCTTGGCGTCGATCGAGGCGTTGAGCATGTCGCTCAGTTTGGACGCGAGAGAGCGTTCACGTTCGTCCCAGTCGTCGGGACGCAGAGATTTATGCGCCGCAGTCTGCGACAGCATGAATCTCTCCATTTTCTCTTCCAGGGCGTTAAATTTCGCCCTCCATTCCTCCTTCTCCTTTCGGAGTTCGGCAACCAACGCCCTGAGGTGGACGACCTCGTCAGTCGCGTTGCGATTGGCGAGTTCCTCCACCACCTCCTTCATACCTTTGCGCACTTGTTTAAGGGCCTTGATATAAGTGCCCTTGAGGTTTCTCGAGCTTCCGGTCACCTTTTGCAGAAGCTCAAGGTAACCTTCCGCTCGAGAAAGCGCGTCTCCACATCTTCCGGCGTCGTCGCTGAGCGACATGTCCGACTGACGCGAGCTTGTCCTGGATTGGACCGCACGCGCCATGTCGGCCAGCTCGCTCTCCGCCTGGATTTTCCGTTCGCGCTCCTTTTCGTCGTTAAGGCGACGTCTGGCTTCGGCCAGTCCGACGTATTGGCCGGTTGTAGCCGGTCGACCTCGGCCTCTGCCAGGCGTCGCCCTTTTCCTTTCATTTTCCTCCTCCGAGGAGCCCGGAGACAGGATTCTTTTCCTAAACTGAGGCTTTCGGCGGCGGGAAGATCCCAACGACATGTTGTCGTCGGAATCTGATCCCGCCCCCCAAAACCTCCCGTCGACCGAGGAGAGAGAGCCGACGCTGTCCACACGCGTGAGGACAACTCGCGGCTGTCTCACCCCGCCAGTAACTCCGCCCTTCTCGGGCCCAACGTCTTCACCGCCCTTCTCGGGCACTACGTCCACTCCGCCCTTCTCGGGCACTACCTCAACTCCGCCCTTCTCGGGCCTCTCGTCGGAACCGGAAAGCTCCGAAACACAAACACGTGATTTGCCCATCCCAGATTCGACAGGGCTGCGCGCCGAAGCGCGAAGGGATTCTCCATTGCCTGAGGCGCCGGTACCCTCCTGGGTTAATAATGTTTTAATGCACGTATCCATGTTTAAGGGATGACACAGTTAGACCGAACCTCCCGTCGGCCACGCATCCCTTCGCGCTGTGTCGCCGCTTAGGATTCGGGGTAATTTTTATAGAGGTCTTCTTCCTCTAGATCCGGCCGGTTAAGGCAAGACCCCTCGGTCCCGCACGAAGCCGCGAGACATGACCACGACACCTCGCACGGGGTTACGAGCTTATGAGGCGTAGAGCGGACGGGAAACCCGCCCACTCTACCCGACGGCGGGGTCACCGCCGCCGAGGTCGCCCGTCCACTAGGAGCAGGGGGGAAAATCCCCACCCCGCTTCTCCGCGCCTTCGCAGCGCCACACTCACCAAATCACCAAGGGGGCGAGCGATGATGATAAAATAAATAAATAAAAATAATAAATAAATAAATAAATAAATAAATAAATAAATAACGCTCACCCCGCCCTCTAGTGCCGGGGGGACCGCCAAGGTCCACATCCCACTCCGCGCCCTCTCTTCCGGCGCCGCGTGAAAGGCTAGACCATTCCACGCAAACTCCGCGCTCCCTCGTGGCGCAATGTGCGATCACAGGACCACTCCAGTACAAGACCAGAGCGGGACCCGGACGCCTCGCCTGGTGTTGGTCCGCGGGGGTCCGTAGACCCCTACCGCCTGCAGTCATTCGACTGCGGCAGCACTCCCCTATCCGCCAAACGGGGGACGCGCCCAGGTAGAAGTCCAGGAACTCCTCCCCTTGGAGCCTAGGTCCCAGACCTAAGTCTGGGGCCTAGGCTCCAAAGGCCTGGGAACCTAACCTAACCTAACCTAACCTAACCTAACCTAACCTAACCTAACCTAACCTAACCTAACCTAACCTAACCTAACCTAACCTAACCTAACCTAACCTAACCTAACCTAACCTAACCTAACCTAACCTAACCTAACCTAACCTAACCTTTTTTTTTTTTTTTTTTTTTTTTTACGTGTGGAAAATCCTTCATGGACACCCCCCGGTTGGGGGGGCTCGGAGGGGAGTCAGACTCTTACTGAACAAAAACCACACGTGTGTTCCGCCTATGCGCTTGTGGCGAGATCGCGAGGACACAAAGCTCTTTCGCGATCCCGCCGGCGCCTGCCCAGACTAGGGCCCGTCGTCGTCGCCGCAAAAGCGACAGCGACCCGAGAGAGGATCCCTTGAACACATAAGATCGCCTCTCTCCGTCCTCCTCGGGATCGTGCGATGCGGTCGATAGATCCCCCGACCTATCGCCCGCTGATCCAAACTACGGGGGCGGCGGCTGCAGGTTGGCCAGGTAGGCCCTGCGCCGCCGACCGCGTCTACCGCGACGAGACGGAAGCGAGTTCGGATCCCGTTCCCGCTCCCGCTCCGCCGCCTCCTTCCGCAGCATCACGGCGCTGCAGAAGGAGGAGACGGCGCTCCAGTTCTCCTCGCTGCCGACCATGGCCGAAACCACGGCCGGCAGCGAGAGATCCGCTCCGATGGCCGCCGACAGGGCGGCGCGCTCCTCGCACCACGCCGGGCAGACCGCGCGCGTGTGCTCCGCCGTGTCCTCGGCGCCGGCGTCGCAATGGTGACATTCCGACGTCGGCTCCCGCCCCAACGCTCGGCACAGATAGCGACCGAAGCAGCCGTGCCCGGTCAGCATCTGCGCCAAGTGGAACGACATCGCACCGTGTCGCCTATCGACCCAGCCGCGCAGAACGGGCCGAATCGCCGCCACCAGCCCCCGACTCGTAATTACGTTCGGGTCCTCGAGATTCTCCGACCACTTCCGGAAGAGGCCGTCGCGAGCTTCTCTCCTCCATCGCACGACCTCTTGCGGACGAGGCGGTTCCTCCCTCAGGCGCGCTTCCGTCACGCGCCAGAAGACCGACGCGAGAGCTTCGGCCTCCAGTTCCCACGGGGGGCTGCCGGCGAGGAGACACGATGCGGTGTAGGACACCGTGCGGTACGCCCTCGCAGCCCGCAGCGCGATGGCGCGGTGCGGCCTGCGAATCAGCGACACGTTCCGCGCGCAGAGAGCGCCCGCCCAAATCGGAGCGCCATACAACGCCATCGAACGCACGACGCCCACGAAGAGGCGTCTGCATTTGTCGGCGGGCCCTTCTAGGTTGGGCAGCAGACTCCCGAGCGCTCCGGCGGCGGCCAGAAGCTTCGGGGTCAGCCGCCGGAAGTGTTCGTCGAACTTCCAGCGACCGTCGAGAACGATGCCCAGGTACTTCATCGTCGACCCGACGGCGATCGAAGTACCCCCGACGACTATCGACGTCCCGGGCGGAGGAGCGGCCCTCGGCCCGTGAAAGGCCAGGACCTCCGTCTTCTGCAAGGCGACCTCCAGCCCGAGAGCCCGAATTCTGGCCACCACCTGCGCGACGCCGGCCGTGGCGAGGCGGCCCGCCTCGCGGTGCCCGCCGGCGCGGACGGTGACGAGAGTGTCGTCTGCGTAGCAGATGACCGACACTCCCGGCAACGTGGCACCGCGGAGCACCCAGTCGTAGCCGATGTTCCACAGGAGCGGTCCGAGGACCGAACCCTGCGGAACGCCGCACGACATGGACCGCCTCGACAGACCGCCGCCGCCTATCGGGAACTCTACCGCCCTTCCCGCAAAGTAAGCTCCGATGAGCCTACGCAAGTAGCGCGGGATACCGTGGTATCCCAGCGCCACCCTCACCGTCTCCCAGGGCAGAGAGTTGAACGCGTTGGTCACGTCCAGCGAGACCGCCCACAACACTCCACCCCGGGAGAAACCTAACCTAACCTAACCTAACCTAACCTAACCTAACCTAACCTAACCTAACCTAACCTAACCTAACCTAACCTAACCTAACCTAACCTAACCTAACCTAACCTAACCTAACCTAACCTAACCTAACCTAACCTAACCTAACCTAACCTAACCTTTTTTTTTTTTTTTTTTACGCTGGAAAATGCATTTACGCACCCCCGTCGCCCGTAGGCGACGGAAGTCTGAGACTCCCGGCGGGGAGTGCAATGCCGGACTACTCAGTAAAAACCAGCGGTGCCCTCGTCGTCCTGGTGGGGCGCCACGGGACCACTAAAAGTATTCGCCATGACGCCCCGGACGGTGGGCCTGCCTGCGGGTGCAGGGCAGGCCGCCTCCGGTTGTAGAGCGCTCCCGGGCACCGAGAGCGCTCCCTCATCGCCGCAGGGAGAAGAGGGGCACGCGGAGCGCCCCCGCGCCGAGCCCGATGCAGAGGACGGAGGAGCGCGCCGCCACGCCTCCCCCCCCCCGCACCACACCCACCGCGGAAGCACCCCGCGCGCCCCCCCTCCCACCCGCGACTTGCGGGAAGGAGAGGGGCGCGCGGAGCGCCTCCGCGCCAAGCACGATGCGGAGGGAAGGGGAGCGGCCCAGCGACGCCTCCCCCCCCACACCATGCCCGCCACGAGGGCGCCCCGCGCGCCCCCCTCCCCCCCGCGACTTGCGAGGAGGAGAGGGGCGCCGGCTGCGCCCCCGCGTCAAGCACGATGCGGAGGGTGGAGGAGCGCGTAGCGACGCCTCCTCCGTCCCGCCGGTCGCCTCCTTCGTAGCGCGTCGGCGTGAGCGTCGGCTTCGCGCTCACGCTCCGCAGCCTCCTTCAGCGAAATAACTTCTTCGCAGAAGGAGGCCACGGCCGACCAGGACCTCGCGCTGCCGAGCATGGAGCGGACCACGCTCGACAGCGCGAGGTCTCCGCCGATGACCGCCACGAGGGCCCTCCGCTGAGGGTCCCAGGCGGCGCACTCTTCTAGCGTGTGGCGCGCCGTGTCAATCGGAGCACCGCACTCGTGACAGGCAGGGGTGGCTTCCCTCCTCGCGATCTGGTGCAGGTACTTACCAAAGCAACCATGCCCGGTAAGTACCTGCGTCAGGCGGAAGGTCAGCACCCCGTGCCGCCTTTGGACCCAGCGACTTAAGTGTGGACGTATCGCGTCCACCGTCACCGTGCCCGCCGCCGGAGACCCCAGGCTGTCCTCCCACTTGATCATCAGGGCCCTCTTAGCTTGAGCCCTGATGTCCATCGCTCGGTCCGTACTACGGACCTGCCCTTCTCCAGCTCTGAGGCTCGACTTTGCCGCGTACACTCTCGCGAGCATCTCCGCCTGGAGTTCCCAGGGCGGATCGCCCGCGAGGAGCGTGGCCGCCGTCCACGACACCGTACGGTATCCCCGTATCGCTCTCACCGCTATGGCCCTCTGGGGTCTCCGCAGGAGAGCCTTGTTGTCGCGAGACGCGAGAGCGTCGGCGAACACGGGGGCACCGTACAGTGCCATGCTGCGAACTATGCCGACGTATAGACGTCGGCATGGCGAGTCCGGGCCGCCTACGTTGGGCAGAAGTCTGCCCAGCGCGGCGGCGGCTTTCTCGAGCCTCGGAGCGAGCTCTCTAAAGTGCGGACAACCTAACCTAACCTAACCTAACCTAACCTAACCTAACCTAACCTAACCTAACCTAACCTAACCTAACCTAACCTAACCTAACCTAACCTAACCTAACCTAACCTAACCTAACCTAACCTATCCTAACCTAACCTAACCTAACCTAACCTAACCTAACCAGTCTGCAGCGAACGCTCGCCCCGTGAGCATCGTTTCCGCGTCGCTCCGATCAAAAAATTCCCAATAACCGCGAAACTGTGCTCTAAAAATCTGTGTAATACATCAAAAGTTGCGCGCTGCCGCCAGCTATCTACTGGTGGTTTTAGAACTCAAATAAGTGAAAAACTCAATTTTTTACAGCTATTTTTGTGTTTTCTTTAATATAAAACAGTCAAAATTTACATAGTGTTCCATTAAAAAATTCATTACTCAGTCAGTTATCAATATTTTTTTAAAGTATTAGTATCAGTGCATTCAGGACATCCTCCCCTTTAAACTGATGTGTAACACTTTATAATTCAGTTCAATTTAATACAGGAAAAAAGTGTTACAAACTTAAGTGCGCGACGAAACGCCCTTTTTATAAGACTTAAGTGCGTACGCCGACGAATCTAAAGCGACGACCCTAATTTTTTTTCCCACCAATAAGTGCTCCAAAGTGACCTCCTACCGTGTGCAAATTTTTAAATTTTTTCTCGAACTGTAAGTATTTCTTTTCGACCAAAAACCATAACGTGGTAAAGGTAGCCGTTGCCGCTATCTCCGAGGGTGTTGGTGCCACGGCTACCTACCATAAACCGAAAGACTCTTAGTGACCTATTAAATCACCCTAATCAAAAATATTGAGGAAAATTGGAACAATTCAGCTATAATTGTGATTACAAACTTAGTGTCAAACTACAAAACTGTATTATGTACTTTGCTAGTGATCTAGATTAAAATTTCCAGCGAGGACCTATAGTTTTTATCATATTCAGTGTTAAAGTGTATTAGTAAGAACATAACTAAGCAAAATTCAGATTTTTCCATTCATAAATTTAGAAGATATTCACTTCCACTCAGAAGTCACAACCGCAGCACTAAGTTTGTGAGCAAAAATAAACGCCACGCCCTAACTTTACATCCCTAATAACTCCCTTGTCCTTCACCCTACTTACACCCCCTTCAGTAGCAAACCTTTTTGGACCTCCCGTCTCCTTTTCCGCCACTTTTTATCCCGGAATTCCCACAGGAAAAAAGCTCAATATTTACGTTTACGTAAATATTGAGCAAAACTATAGAAACTTTAAAAATTCCATTACTCCTGATCCCCCCAACCGATTTTAACGCGGTTTTCACCTTATCCACTCCTTTTACACCCTTCATCCCACCCAATCGAAATCTCACCCCCACCCCCCCCCCCCCCCCCCAAATTTTCCACTTTCTCCAGATTTTCTTTCTTCATCCACTTCCTTAAGTTACACTTACCCCCTTTCTATATTTAGTTTTTGTGGAAACCCAACTACTTAGACACAATAGACCTTTCAAAATTCTGTTTAAACACACAACTAATTTGTTTTCGTTCATAATAGGTTTAAATATTCTTATAAAATTACAAGTCACTCATACACCAAAATTTTAATAAAAACCGTTTTAATTCTTTTATTCTTTTAATATAAATCCGATAAATTTCCGGTTTTCACGAATACTACTTATTTTACCCCTACTACCCCATCCAACCAAAAACCACCCTCACCCCCCCCCCCCCCCCCCCAAAACCTTCGATTTTCCCGGATTTTCTTGCGCCAACGGCTTCTCCGTTGGCCTTTTACCCCCATCCCAAATTTTCATCCTCCTGCCTCACAAGGGGACTATAATATTCCTGTTTCAATATATATTATTTAAACTCATAACTTCTTTATATAGATAATCGGATATTCGTGTTCTAAAAATAGAATTCTTTAATATTTTATTAAGGAAATATTAAAGAATTCTATTAATCGCTATAACTCAGCCATTTCCTAACCGATTTGGCTGCGGTTTTCACCTTTGACACCTTCTTCACCCCCTTTACACAACCCCCCCCCTTACCACCCCCTACCCCCCCCCCCCCCCCAAAAATTTTTATTTTCTTAAATTCTTTATCTATTCTTTAGTTTCACCACTTCTACAAAACCCACCCCCTACCACCCCCCCCCCCCCCCCCCCACCAAAAAATTTTATTTTATTTTATTTTCTCCTTTTCTCTACCGCAACCACACACACCTAACACCCCCCCCTTCTTTACACCCCCCCCCCAAAAATTTTTATTGTTCCGTTTTCTTATACCTTACATTTGACGTAGTTTTACCTCACCCTGACACTATCCCCCTTTTCCCGTCATGGCTGCCCCTGCGGGGAAAAAAGATAAAACGAGCAAGAAGCTTCCATACCTGGGCTCCGACGTTCGAAGTGAGGCTAGCTTCCGCACAATTATTGAACAGCTTACTGAGACAATATGTCACGCTGTCCGTGAGGGCAAAAGCGTGACTTCGGTCAACAAGGACCTCATACAGTGCGCCGCCCAGGAGATTCGCGTGGCTTGTGAGACCTACCTCGAAATAAACATAGCTGAACAAGAAAAATACGACCCCACTTTCAACTCACCCACGTGTTACAAGAATGTGGTCACCGATTTGACCCAATTAGTAAAAGACGAGGTCTCCAAGCTGCGCGAAGAGATCAAGGCTGAACACTCTGCGACTTCCAAGAATATAATATCGACATACGCGTCTATCGCCGGGCGTCAAGCCCAGCCCAGGGACCTGCCCGGCCCTACCGCCCGACCTTCCCCGGCGGCCAAAGCCGCCTCTACCACACCGCCGAACACGAAACCAGCAATCGTCGTCGCCTCTAAAACTCCGGCCTCCTCCCGAGAGGAAACATTCAGAAACCTGAAATCTACAATATCCTTTCGTGAAACTAATTACGCTCCGGCCAAGGTAGCCCCACTATCTAAAAATAAACTTCGCATCGAGTTCGACACGGAGCGCGACCGCGACGATGCCCTGCAACGTATTAAAGCGGCTAACGACGCCAAAGTCTCCGCTGAGGTGGCTAGCCGCCTCAAGCCTATGATTATTCTGAAGGGTGTGTCCTGCGACGTCGCCGTTGAGGAGCTTACGGACATTATTATGCGACAAAACCCCGAGCTAAGTGAATTCGACTCCTCATATATTAAATATAAATTTAAAAGGGATAACAGAAACCCATTACTCTACAACGCCGTTTTCATAACACACCCTACAGCCTTCCGCACCTTACT